>NW_020824817.1:0-52713 GCF_003285875.2 Drosophila novamexicana
GGGCTGCTGGAAAATGGCTGCGTTTTTAATTGTGGCTGTGCCTCAGATACCGAGAGCTTTGATTTACCCTATCGCAGTAGCACTTGTTTATGAGTTGTTTTGATATCATTTTGTGTAATTTTCCACCAAAATAAAACATAAAACTTGTGTCAATTCATTTGCTCTTCAAATCGCTAACAACTAATTAGCCTCATGAAAATCAAATAAATATTTATAAATATTTACAAAAAAAATAATAAATAATAATAAATAAAAAAAAATAATTTAGGCTGTAAAAAATTATCAACCCGAAATAATCTGTATGCACATCCGAATTGCGACTCCTAAATCTTGCAAAACTTTTTTGTTTATGTTTCGAAAAGAGTTTCCAAATTTAAATTATAAGAAATATTTAGTTTTATATTTCGAGTAAATTTAGACTTAAGTGAAATTTTCTGAAATACTTTAGAATAATGAGCCCTTTTTTGATTGTTGTAGATTTTTGTGTGATTTTGCATTTAGAGCGACTGTTTAGAGTGTGTTAGTACATTCTGCTTATTTCCTGCTCACAGAACTTTAAAGAGGGAAAAGTTATGCAAGTCATCTTTGTAAGACGGGCCCGTGCTGCACAATTCTATTTTTGAACTTATGAAGTAAGAATAAGAATCTAATCGGATACATCTTTCAATTCACAGCAATTCTCGAAAAAAATAAATTAAGAGAATTGGAGTGAAAAATATATTTAGCTAGAAAAATGTTATGCAATAATAGTGGATTCCAATTTTTTATTATTTGATATTAGCAAGAATCACATGTATGCATGTTGGAAAGTTGGGCCGTCACGTAAAAACTGGGGACGCGACCATATTAGTTGGTACTCGACATATCTCGCTTTGGGACAAAAAGTTGAGAGTTATTCTAGAAAACTTAATAAACGTAATATGGCAATACAAAACTTTTTTTTAAATCTCCAATTTTGGTTCTCGAATATGCGCTTAAAGTTTTTTAGATGAAGAGACAAGGAGTGACAATTTCTATGCGAATAGTCAGTTGTTGCATACCTTGAGGGGTCTTCTCATGGGCACACTTGCCCATAGAAGGGGCCCTGCCGTGTGGTTATCTCATGCACTATGATCCCAAATGAATAAACATCGCCCTTCTGTGTGCCTTCGGGCGCACGTTGATTTTCAAGCCGTAACAGTTCAGGCGCAGTCCATAGGCGCTCTGCGGTGGAAATGGTTACACATATGATTGTATGTATATATTGGACGCCAGCTGTGGGCCAGGCCACTTACTTTTCCAGTAGGCATGGCTATTGCAGTTTTCAATATCGCTCTCGACATCGTGATGGGTGCGCCGCAGGCTATGCAGCCCAAAGTCGGTGATCTTGAGCACAAAACGTGAGTCTACCACGCAATTGGAGGACTTGAGATTGCCGTGGGAACGTATATCGGAGCTGTGTAGAAACTGCATGCCCCGCACAATATCGTGCATTAGCGACAGTTTTGAACATCCAGTCCAGCTGAAATTGCTCGTTCTCCAGTATATGCAGCGAACCTTTGGGACAGTATTCGGTAAGCAAAAAACTGCGACGCTGATCCAGGCAGGCGCCGTAGAACTTGACCAGGTGATCATGCTGTAAATCCTTCATGCGCTTCAATTCCAGCATTAGACTGCGCGATAGTATACCCTGAACATTTTCCAGCTCGATGGGTTTGATGGCCACCTTGCTTTTCCTGTACATGCCCACAGGTATGAAGATCTGACGGTCGCCATTTATAGCCCATGTCCTCCGACATGAGCGTCAGCTGGGAGCTCTGCTTGACCAACGAGTGAAAGGAACCGCGCATGCCATGATCTGCAGCATCCCGAAACATAACATCCTCCAATGAAACCTTCCAGCTCATCGAATTTCTCGGCTCGGCAAATATAATGTCGATAGCCGAAGAAGAAGCATACGGCCATAACGATTACCATTATGCCAAGAATGATCGAAAGAATGGCATAGCCAGGCAGAGCTAGGAAAGATGACAGAATTGGGAAAAAGTAACGAAAATTTGTAGTTTTATTATTATTATTTTTTTATAAATATATATATTTTTTTAAGATAACAAATGTTGCCAGTTGATGTGTTGTAGGTGTGCATAAAGAAAGTTTTTCTGTATTCAAACCCGCATCCTTCTGTTAGTAACGGATACTGGTTCGAATTTGAGAAAGTCACTTTTTTTGTTAAAGGCCGAAAGCCTCACTGTTGTTTTACGTTAGATACATTTTTTGGGCTTACAAGCCTGATATATAAAAAGTCAACTGCACAACTAAGGTATTTAAGATCAAATATTATTACTTACAATTGTCCGGGCATAGCGAGCCATCGTAACCACAGATGGGGCGATCGGGTGGCGCCTGTTCACGACCACCAGCCCATGTATTTTCCTTTTCTGATGCAAAACTAGACGATTGTGCAGGAATGTGCGACAATCTCAATCTGCCAGTGCTGGGATTCATGTCCAGCAAGAATATGCCGAGATGCGATCTCCATTCGAGTCGATGGTCACGTTCCCAGTAATGCCCGTAAAGCTGCGATTCCACATGCGTCGCACCATATCGGTGCCGTTGATGGGTCCTTGTGAGCATGCTGGGATCCTCACGATGCTATCGTTGAGAGCGTTCGCGTAGAGGAGCACGCATCAAAGAAGGAGGTTACGAATGCCGAAATTGGTTCATTCTCGCTGAACGTGTAATTGTATTTTGCCGAGGCGATGTCTTTGATCTGTAAATGGAGTACACAGCACATCAATCACAGCCAGCAGTAGTTCCACTTATCTGCGTGTTCTAGCCTGACTATCTGCGCAATTCTGTTGCCTTAATTGCTTTGGCCCCCGTGAAATTGAATTACAACTACGGCCGACAACAAATCGCAATGGCAAAGGCAACGCCAACTACTACATTGGCGAGCATTTGCCAGAATCCGTCGCACATTTCCAAGTTGTGCGTCGCGAGTCCATCAGCTTGTCGTCCAAGAGCCCCAAGGCAGCTTAGCCAGAATGGGCGAAGAATTTTTGCCAAGGCCCTCCTACCCCACCATAGCCGTTGGCATTGGAACAGGGAAATGCAACTGAAACCTTTATCAGAAATATTCTCATGCCGCATAAATCAAGGGCATGGCCAAACGCCAAGTCGCAGTCATGATCCTAATCTTTCAATTTTTTGCAATGTCCCACAACTTTAATGCACGCTTGATATTTAATGTGTTAAATGTGCCTATGCAGTTTCATGACGATAGACGAACATGATTATATCGAAGCTTGTGTTTATACGCATCAGGAATATATATGCTTATAAGGCTTCTTTAATGCGTTACACATTTCGTGACAAATATGAAATACCCACAACTAGGGTATGACACGACCAAAGCACATTACGGAAACACGTGTTATTGTGGCCTGCTGAGTTGGTTAAGGTGCCGCTCAGAAGTTAGCCAACAAATGCTTTCAGAGGCTACACTTGGCTTCTTCTTTCCACACTCTGAAGTCAGAAATTGTTTTAAGAGGGTATATAAATGAAGATGTTTCTATATATTGTTATTTTTTTTACTGACCTCTTTAAGCCCATCTGACTAATCGATCTTTCGAGCTAGTTTGAGCTGGTAGTTCCCTAAAGATTAAGGGGCTGGTTTTGTACATGAATCTCTATGGAAATCATATTACGTGTTAGGGAACAGTTTAGCTAGTTAAATGTAGGAGACTTCTAAGTCGAGTGAATGAAATATTCTCGCTTGTTTGTTGGCGTTGTTGCCCTTGTAATTTCCTTGTACACCTACAGAAATATGTTTACAAATCCACAAACTGCTAAAATATACGTACGTAGTTTGCTAGTAGGAAACTGCAAAGTGTGCTGGCGCTGAGCACGTGCACTGGCATAGAGTATGCATGAAGCTCAAATCAAAAAAAATCGCCAAGAAAATAATAAAAATATAAACAAGGAGGAAGAATAGTCTCGGCACGCCGAAGATTAAACACTCTTTCAGACTTATGGATTAGAAGTGTTGTGATGCAAACGTTTTTTTCCCGAGTGTCCCTTTAGGGTTTATATGAGATTGTTTGATATGTTACGCGCGTGCAGACACGCTCATAATTATGAGAAAACGGAAAAGTTATCCAAAAAGTATTCGACTGATTCTTTTTATAGCGCTATATAATATAGTAGTAACACTTTAATAACAATTATTTTTTAAGCATGTTTGAAGTCAAGTGAGTTTATCTCAAGAAGGTAGAAAATTATAGACCCACTGCAAGGGTACAAGGATTTAAAGTAATTTGCCGAAAAGAAGAATGTAAAAGACTCCATACGCTGGCAATTCAGTTCCAAAGCCAATGCAAAGCCCCCATTCTGCCGCGAAACTCACCTCATTAGATACCTTTGTGTAGGCGTCGTCATTTGGCTGCTTCGGCGTGACAGTTAACATGGCTGTGTAGGCCTTTTTGGCGCGTTCATTGTTGAATTCGGTGTCGTTCTTATCATACCAGGGCAGCGACGTCATATATGGCACTCTGGAATAAGGAAACGGGCAAACAAGTTTTAGATGCATCAGATGAAGATACTTGCGCTTGTGTGTATGCCAGTGTTTGTGTGTGAATATGTGCTAATGTACCTAATTCGAGAGTCTTATCAGTTTGGTATTACAATGTGCCCCGCAGTTCGCACTGTCGCCTTATCAATGACTTTGCGTTTAGTCTTAGCTCCTGTCTGATATGCGTCATAAATTATTTATTTATAGAAATCTAAATTGCAAAACGAAAACGATTTCTATCTCTGTCAGTGTCTGTGTAATTGCACCTCCCCACATACAGTGTCAATAAACGATATATAGATGCTGCGGTCGAACCCATTGAAAGTACTTAAAAAAAAAGGGTATGCTGTTTTTTGGTAATATATGCAAGGGGCAGGCATGTATGTATGTCTGTCCTTCTATCTGTCTGTATGCCTGTATGTCTGTATGGGCAACTATTATAAAGCCTAGAGTTTCGAAATTCCTAAAACATAGTGTCAAGTTTTATGTACACAACAAGTTTAACTTTTTTCCTTTTCCTCGATATCTCCCTCAATTTCTATAATATCCGATGTTAATAAAGTTATTTTTTAATCTGAGTAGGGCCTTGGTAAATTTTTCCCGTGCTTGTTTCAAAAAGTTAGTTTCGTGTATGTGTTGGTCCGTGCCGTTAAAACCTGGTCCGAACCCACCTCTAATTTTAGGGTATTTGCCAATCGTGCACTACCGAATTTTGGTGTTTGATACAGAGTGTAAGTGCATGTACTTGTTATCAGTTAGAGTTTGTTTGTGTTACCAACCCAGTGTCAGCTGTTTTGCGCCAAGTCAGCGAGTGACACTTCTAGCAAATCGATTATGGATGGTAAACAGATTACTTTGCCCCGGCGGAACGGCGTGTGAAAGATTTATATTAGATAATAAAGGAGATCGAATTTATCGTATTCCAAGGCTGTTACTAGTTAACATTGTTAGAGCAGTGACTGACAAACTTTGGGTTGAGCAAATATTCAATTTTTCTATTTAAAGAGGCGGGAGTGCTTGTAGGCGCAATATTTTTGGCTCGATCCGTAAAGGCAAATGGCCAAATAAATTAATAACTGCGTGATTTTAATTTTTATATATTTAGGGTTTCAATTCTCTAGTTTCAATTGAGCAAACTAATATACCCTTTCACTATTCGTATAGAGTATAGTATTAAAGTAGAATGTTTAAATGGCTGAGTATTATATTGTATTAGGTAACTCCTAGGTTTTGAATGAATTCCTGACCCTTAAATGCAAAGCAACAATTTATCGGCTGTGGGCAACCACCAATTTAATAGAGTGTAAGGCAGCGCGTGCATAATGGAATTTATATCAGGAAATGCATTAGTTAATGCAATGGTGCACAGATCGATTTCTTATTCATTCGCACACTGATTACAAGTTCACAGAGGTTATGCGATTAGCCTGCCTTTTCAAATAGTTAACGCAAATAATAACCGAGTATTCGCTAATGTATTATTTGATTATTCGCTCACGTATTGAAAGAGAATCGGTCCCAACCATCTGCCCCTTTTGCTTCACCCATTTACTGCCGCGTAGTATGTGTTTGTAGACATATATAGTTATTCATTTTTTATTGTGCACCCCACCTCGAACAAATAGGTATAAAGTATAGTACGTGTTTTTAATGGTGTAGGAGTAACAGCCAGATGAATGTAGCTAGCCTGACCCTAAATTGTCATTGATTAAAAAAGGAATTAAAAAAGAAGTGTTCGTAATCAGAGCAGCTGCTTTATTTCTTGACATTATTTAGTCATCTGAAGCGTAAATATTTATTTAAAAGATTCCCATATTTGAGTGTCCATTTCTATGGCTCCCATCATTTCTAATCATTTTTAATCGATTATTCTGCACAGAAATTGTTGAGTGTCTTAATAAAAGACAAAAGAAAGATATATTCAAATCCTTTATAAATTTATTTGGCTTTTGGCAAGCATTTTCAAAAGAGTAATGATTGAAATGATCTCAATCGCTATAGGGTCTGATCAGCGAGTCGATCTAACTAGTTAGTCTCTATATTTGTCTGGCAGGTTCTATTATCTGTGAGTTTCTATTATCTATAAACTAATAAAATAGGTTTGAGTCCTATTGGAGAAGGCATTTTGCATTTGGCTGGAGCTGAGGTCAGAAGAAGCATCCACACTGTTTAAAGTAGCAATTTAATTGAAAGGGTATTTTGTAGTCCAGAAACTTTACAATAATGCTTTACTAGTTTCATCAAATGGCAATCCGCAAAGATAGCCTTGCAAAGAGTGGTTCACTTATATCAAATACAAAGAAGAGCTCATATGTGGGAGAGAGGAAGCAATGACTCAGCACTTTTAAGGTATCATAGTAGTTCGACAGCACCTATGTATCTGGAAGCGTGGCGTGGGAGGAGGGAGCGGATGGCTTTGGCTAAGCATATGTGTTGACGCATTTTATTTATTTTTATACAGGTCTTCATTGTTTGCTATCAGAGTTAATAATGGTCAAGTCAGACATGTGTCGAAAATCGGAATTTCCTCGTTTTATAAATAGACATTAATTGCTGACTGGTCACAGCGTCTTGGAAGCGCTCAAAGCTATTTTTGTTGGTCATTTTCAAAATTCATAATAACCTTGGCTAATGTGTATTATGCGCACTTTGCAAAGAATATTCAAAGTGCGCGTGTTTGGCGAAGTGAAAGGCCACAAACTGTAGCTATAAATGATCAGCTTGTGTGATTGTTGACGTTATTATAATAATAATTATTATTGCTGTTTTTGCTGCCCCACTTGGGCAGTCATATATATATTTATTTCATGCTCGTACTTGTACTTACCGCGAAAATAATTCAATATTGATGAATACGTATTCGCCGCTATCGATCATATTCAGCTCCTCGGCTGTCAGCATAATTTGACGTATGGACTGCGGATCGGCGCACATAATAACAACTGCAAGATGAAAAAAAAATATAAAAAATAAAGAAAACAAATATTAAAAAAAAACAAAAATGGGTACAACTGTTGCAAATTTCAGTTAAGAGTTTCAATAAGCCATCGCTTGTCATTAAGAATGTATTTATTTAATTGATATTTGTACGTTTTTATACCCTGAACCCATTAAAAATGGGTATAAGGGTATATTGTATTTGTGCGTAAGCACAACAGGCAGAAGGAAGCATCTCCGACCCCATAAAGTATATATATTCTTGTCAGCATCAATAGCCGAGTCGATCTAGCCATGTCCGTCTGTCTGTCCGTCCGTCCGTCCGTCCGTCCGTCCGTCCGTATGTATGAACGCAAGGATCTCAGAACCTATAAGAGCTAGAGACTTGAAACTTTAGACTATAGATGTAGATGATCCTAGTTCCCGCGCAGATCGAGTTTTTTTTCCGATAATCGATAATTTACTCCGTTTCCAAGCAATCGATAAAAATCGATATCGATATCCTGTTTTTTGGGCAATTTGGGTAAATAATAAGAGCTAGAGTCACTAAAATTGACATATAGCTTCTAAAATAGAATATATATATGCATTTGATGTTGGAAGAAGAGGGTTCAGGGTATCGCCTAGTCGGGAGCTCCCGACTAGAACCTCTTACTTGTTTTTTAATGTAATAAGGTAATTATTTTAATTTGTATATATTTTTAACATAGGTTTTTTTTTTATTTTCCCTTTTTTTCAGTTGCTTCGACGTCAGTAGCTAATTTTTATTTAGTTTGAGTAAGTATATAATAAATTATTTGCTTTGAAATTGAGTCTTGCTTAAAAGCAGCACTTTGTTCATTGTCTTGTCATAAATGTGATGAAAACTGGTTCACACGGACCTCTATAAGTTGTCCTATAATTAAGAGATTTTTCGAAACGCGTGAGGCTTTGCTCAAAGAAATTTTTATCTTAGAAATTAGCAACAACAGCTTTCACTTATATATATAGATAATTGTTTCTCATTTCGTATATTAAATTTTTGGTGAGTTTTCTAATCACAATATTTTTTGTTTAGCAACAAAAGCAATTTCTCAACAAAATAAGATGTAAATCTATTTGAAAATAGTGACAGGGCTTGCCAATAGGCATTCAACTTGAAATTAATATCAATTTTCAGACAAGCGAATAATACATTTATTTGCAACCCACATATATTTATGAATATTTTGTAATTGATTTAATTAAAGCTGAATGCCACAGAGAATGCCATCAATGCCTTACAATATGGCACTAATGCACACATGCCACAAATTGCAAACAAACAATTTTTTAAATATTTACATTTGAAATTTACGCATGTTTATTCTTTAACTTAACAGCTAGTTTAGCTTGTTAACGCCATTTAGCAGAAAATAACAAATTAGTTAATTAATTGTGTTCAGTTATCTGATCATTTGCGGGCACAAATATTGCATCAGTCTGTTTATGCTAATATTTAATTGATAATTAAATAATAACAAACAATCTTGTTTGACAATTTGTAGTACACGCAATTAGCTACACCCCATAAAATTGCATTTTCCTCCTACTGTCTGAGGATTACTTTAATTATTTAAGAGCCAGTCAATTTGGCAACAGCCAGACGAAAAGCTCAGAACAGTAAATGATACACATTTGCACGTTTTTTCTATACCCTAGAATCAACAGAAAAGTTTTGAAAGGCTATTTAAACGTATTTCTAAATATATGTAAATTTGTAACTGATAAGACTTATTTATATTTAGTTATCGATGTATTATCATCTCTAAACATCAATTTTATTTATAATTACTATGAAATAAACTATTTACAAAAATCAACATTATAGAGATATAGATAGAATGTGTTTATTTGTAAATAGCAAAAAAAAAGTTAAAGTTAACTAAACAACATATTATTTATGTTTTATTTATCAGTTATAATGCAAAAAAAATTAAAAAAACTATAAAAAGTAGTTTTTTTATTAACAGAAGCCATTTTCTGAAGTCAACATTTTCAAGATATGTAAAAAATAATAAATTCGTGGTATTATATAGTTATAAATATTTCATTTCTATATATTAAATGGACTCAGAAAATTTTAGAACTCTGTACGGGGTATTTGCATTGCATTTCTTTCCACTTATCAATGTCAAGTGCAAAGCAAGGCTTGGACTTGATTTAATTATTCAAAGATGCCAAAAAGTAATTTCGGATGCAATGTACTAGAATATGATTCCAAGTATAAACTGATTATTGTTGTTGCTGATGTAAATTAAATGTCCGACCTTGCACGGTACTGAGTCATGGAGATATACATACTATATGTATATGATTTTTGCTCGTGTGTATAAATATTATAATTGTGAAGCTGCAAGCCCAAAATAATTCTGATCGCCGGCTTGTCATAAATTATATCGGATATATATTAATAAAAAATCATTAATAAAAATAACAAATTAGGCAATTAAAATGTCAATAAGTGTTTATGTCTATCCTTTACAATTTATTTGAAATGAGCGGCTTTTATTGTACGAATATTAAATTAATTATCACTTCATCAATAAAAATCAACGTTTATTATACTATATACATGTATATATATATATGCTCTGTACCTATTTAATTTCGACTCGGCCGCATTATAAAGAAAAAGTTCGAAACGCAGGTCAGATATACAGAAGTATTATCTGAGCCTTAAGCAAATGGTATAAAGAAATGAATAACATATATATTATCCGGTTCCTTATAATATTGTTAACACAAATTCTTTATAGCTCATATCATTTGATTAAAATACTTTCAATAACAAGTACTGAGGCAATTGACAAGTCAATGGAGTCTCCCAGACACTTGTATGATTTCTGATATTGTTTTGAAGTTTATGAATAATTTAAACGCAAAAGTCAAATAATTATCAATGTAGATTATTGGGGGCATGTACAAATTTATCAGCCGCATGCCCTTGAACTAATGTGACATTTTTGGCTACTTTCAAAGCTCGAATCTATTCTTTGTCGGTTTCTTAATGAGCTGAAATCTCCAATTCGAGTTAAGAACAAATTGGTATTTTTTTTTTATATTTTGGTATTGTCCACAGAGCCATAATTATAAAGCCATAATTATGTTTTAATGTGCGCATTATTTCTGTTGGCATTGACTTAACGATATTTGCAGATGTGCCATCAGCATACTAATAAAGAGTATTTAAAATGTGTGACACACATTAGGTCTAGGCAGAGGGTATTCATGTTTAGCCTTATATTTGCTTAATTTAAGCTTTTGTATTAATTCAATATACACATAAAGGGACAAGCACGTATTGACACAGCTGCCTATATTTATAGACGTAAATGGTTCAAAATACACAATACGTTTTGTTTGGGGCCTACGCCCGGCTCCACAACCAATAATACCCATAGAGTATGTTGGAGTGCCACCAACCAGTTATTGTTATTTCGAGATCAATTTTCAAATATATTTGTGTACTCTGAACCATCTTTGCCCATACTCAATTGGAATGGTTATAATGTTTTTCTGCAAATGTATAAAACAGATATTAGGAAACTTCCTCATTAAGTATTTTTTTGGAGACCTTCTCCCATTCTCAGGAGGATGTTAGAACGCTTGCAAAAGGATCTAGTTGCATAGGTCCTCCTAACTAAGCTTGGTCTACATAATTTGCATGGGAAAACTTACAGCTAGCACCTGCAACATAATTTAACCAAGTTCTGAAGGTATACAACCCACCAAGGTCACTTACTTCTTGTCCGCATGGCCACATTCCGGAGCAGTCGTATGATATATGCCTTGGTCCAATGCGCAGTATCGAAGCCGAGTTGATAAACCGACTCCTTCTCGATGGTGGCATGTATTGCCGCCAGGCACAGGAAACACACCGAGTTGCCTTTTATTTTAGCATTCTCGTTCTGATAGATTAGGGCCGTGCGTGTCCAGTTGTAGGTGCTTAAAATGGCACGAACCATGTTGCCCAGATTATTGACCTGGGCGCCTTTTAGCCTGGTCAAAGTTGAGTAGCTCTCCGTCTTTTTACTGAACTCTCCGGCATTGCCTCCGGTCGTCAGTAACGGAATCTGCCAGACATCGGCATACCGCGAGATTGGCGCCAGCACGTACTCGCAAGGCAGACCAAAGATTGCGTTCATCTCCGGCCACTGTGTATAAATCTCAAAGAAGCCCAACGGTCCATATGTAGAGGAACAAAATGTGTCACGTGAGATCAGTGTAATATCAATTTGAACGCCACCAACGAAACCCAAGCGTTGCACATGCGCAATGCCCAACTCCAGCACGGGCAGCACCTTGGGCATGATGCAGTCGTTCTTGTTGTCCGACTCCACTGACGGCAGCAGTGCCACAAACACCAACTGGCGCCGCACCACACGTCCGCCATGATGATGATGATGATGACTGCCCTGGCTGTCAGTGCTGGGAAACTGCTGCACCAGCTGCGTTCGCTGGGACTTGTGTGCATTCCTCGTGTCGGGCACTTTAAAGCTGTGCACGTCCGTTATGGTCCTGATGCTGGCCACGCTCGCAACGCTGTCCACATCGTAGAACCAGGCATACGCCGACGCCGGTCCGGCTCTCTGACTGGGAACCAGTAGCAGGAGCAGCAACAGCAGCAGCTTCAGAAATTGTTGTCGTTCTTGCGGCTGTCGCACAATGTTGCTGGACATTCTGCGACAGCTCGTCTTAGTTGAGGCTTTCTTCGATGCGTTCGATTATCGTTGCTGCCAGTTATTTGTTTAACAATTCGTTTTATTTAATTTTTTTAAGTGAACATCGTCGTGGTATTTTTTTCGTACTCGAGCATTTGGCAAGCGTTACATTAAAGGCAATCTCATTATTTTTGACGATTTATTTAAAACTGCATTTTCGTTTCGGTTTTTAGAAATTTTTATAAATCTCAGCGACTGCCTGCAACAACAATTGAGCAATTAACGCACAATTCTTTATTATTTATTATTTTTTGTGTAATTGTGTTTAATTGATATTTTATTCAGCGCTTACGGCTTCACGTGTGCGCACTTAAATTTGATCTTTGTTTGCACATTATTTTTGTGGTTTATTAATAATATTATTTTCACGTATTATTGCACTCTTAATTATAAAAACTTTTGACTGAATAATTTATTGACGCTGGCCGTATGTAATTCAGAATTTTTCAGAAGTTTTATTGTAACTGTACTCATTTTTTATTCCGTTATTTATAGGTTTAAGCAAATGTAAAGAGAATATAACAACAATTGCTTAAGAAAGTTGTTACAAGAAAAAAACATTAAAATTTATTCGAACATACATTCTTAAAAAGTCTCTAGTGAGCTGCACACTCATCTACTTTATGCATTTTCAAAGGTTGAAAATAATATATTTTGTATTCTATTTTTAACAATTATTTTGAGATCGATTGTTGAATACCCCGAAGATTTATAGTTAAATTGCAACTTTTTTTAATTAAATGAAAAATAAATAAAAAGTTTAAATTTGAGCAATAAATTGATTGCCAATAGCAATTTTAGCCGAGACGAAATCCGTTTAGAAAGAAAAGCACAAAGAACTTGTTCTGTTTTGCATTTTTGCTGAACTTTTTATTTAAAAATACAGACATGAAATTTACGAGTTGTGAAATAAAAAACACAAAAGGGCTAAAAATAAACCAGCTACGGCGTTTACAATTCTATTGACCTTCACTTTTATTTTTGTTGTTTTTTGTTTAATAATACACGTTGGAGAATATTTGTATTAAATACTGGCACGTATTTAACTGCCTTACAAATTTAATAAGCGCGTGGATGATAAATATAAAAGTGTACCCACGTCAAAAAAGTATAGATCTTTGGAGAGTGCCCTGTCATAGTCAGAGAATCGTGGATTCCAATCGAATCAATAGATTTCATTTTTTTTTTTTTGATGGCAAACCCTCATTTCGGATGCGGATGATAATCTACAGCTAAGTCATAATGAGCTGCTGCTAAAAATAGCCACAACACAAAAATGACCTCAAGCCATGCCAACTGGCCACAAGAAACAATAGTATTAACAGAATAAATATACGAAAGAAAAAAATTGCAACAAAAGATTGGCACAGCGATTCGAAATGATGCCCTAAGCCCTAAGAGTTTGTAAGTATTATTTTGTATTTATTTTTTTTTGTGCCAACTCTAAAAGTAAAGAAAACCACGTTTGAAGCAGTTTATTTTGCTTTCGGCACAATTGTTGCCCAGCTCTTTCATTTGCTAGTATTTGCGACCTCAACACTGACTGAACTGTGTGTAGGCCCTGAAGCAAGATTTATAATTAAGCTCAAATTTATTTAACGACAGGGCTTCTGTTTTGAAGTCGTAATTGTAAAATAATTTGATTAACACCTAAAGTTGAATTTGAAGACTGCTACGAATTGCTCTCATTGATTTTGGGTTTCATTTGCATTTCTGGCTATTTCAAATCTTTCCAAATAACTAATATTCTCTGTAAATATTAAAGACGTGTGTGAAGCGTATATCTATGGAAAAAATCTATTCATTGGAATTGTGTAAAAATAAATTATATATAACGGGCTGGAGAATATATAGTTTAGTCCTCCTAATTACTTTGTAAGTGTAACTTGAAAGGACTAAGATACAAATTTTTGTATGTAGGTTTTCGTGTAGTGTACACAAATTAGGAATATTTGCATTTTTTGCTACAGCCCGCCATTTCCCATCAAAATTTAAATTGAAAACTCACTTTTAGATTAGACAGAGCCCGACGCTTTGGTATAAAGAAATACGGGTCTGCACATATATATCTTTTATAAATACACAGAGTTTGCTTTATCCATTACTCATTGTCAATTGCTGACCAGCTACCAATTGAAAGCCCACATATTTTTATTTTTAGAAAGAGCCGGAGACCATAATATGGGTCAAATCACTTCGTTCCCAAACTTTGGTCGCATGCAGGAAAAATACACGTAAAATATCTTGTTGCCAACTTTTTTTTTTGCATGTCTTTTACTTTTGTACATTCGTTTTCGAATGTTCAATTTCCTATGGTCGTGGGTTTTATAATTTTTGTATTTATTTATTTGGTTTTTTATTTTTTCTTTTGGAACAAAGCAGATCTTAAGAGCTTACACGTGCCGTAGATTAACAGATCGGTCGCCGGGCAGCCGCAGAGCGGGCGGAAAGCTGCCCGTGGTCAGCGGTCATTAGTGTTGGCTTGTTTGTGTGCCGTTAGAGCTGCGGACAGTTATTGACAGGTGAGCTGCGTTTTAATTGTTGTTCGCGCAATGATTATGAATTATGAGCTTATAGTATAAGATTCTCACCCAGCGATCCATCATGACTCAAATGTGCAGACGAACCCACCTATTCAAATGCATATATGTTTATTTTTGTCTATTTGTTTCGTCTTTGCCTGCCAAATGCCAAATTCACACACTTAACAATTCGTTTACTTGATTTCGACCAGCCCCTAAATTAGTTCTCCAAATCGGAAACTTACGTGAAATACGCACAGCAAATGGACTCTGTCGAATCTCTTGGTAAGCTCGAATTATGAATATTTTTAAATTTTTGTTTGTCTGTGCGTTTTTAAGTAATTTGAGCGGCATTCTATGGCTATTCGGGTTCTTTTTTTGAGCATTCCCCAGCCTGTTCGACTGTTTTTATTTGTTGGTTAATATTTTTGTTTTGGTTGTTTCTGCCGTTAGCCGTTTGTGTTATATATGAGCTGCATTTGTTTTGATATAATTTTTGCTGTCTTGCAAATACGAACGGAACAATTAAAATAACAAAAGTTCGATGAAACTGACACATAAAAAAACTATAATAAATGTGCTATTATTGTAGCTAATTGTAGCTATTAAACATTTTTTGTCGTCTAGCGTAACGTATTAATTGAAATTATAAGTGCACCCAGGTCAAAAAGCGCGCCAAGTTCAGCTACAAAGCTGCTCAAATTCCTAACACGCATCGTTGCATTGAAAACTTTTGGTGGGTTTGAACAAGCGACCCCCGTTTTGTTGGCCCGACGATTCAACATAACAGCCTCGCAGGCTCATGATGTTCGCAAAGAGAAGAAATGAATGCTTGGTTGCGGATATGAACCCCAATCACTTAAATCACTTTCGCCCGAAGAGGAAGTATCAGTAGAAATTCGAGCATTCTAGCTCTCTTTTATAAACAATGTCTGTAGTTCAATGACCACATTATTTACGCAATTGTCGCTATTATCTGAGAGCATATCAAGTTTATAAGAATGGGTTGCTGCACAAGTATTTATAAATAAATTGATTTTCTGAGCTTAATACAAAATCAATTCGACTGCCTCAATAAAATCGCTGGCGTTTAATTACCGAAGCTCTATTTCCTTTATTTATTTATGGGTTGGACGTCTAAGTCAATCCATTCAACTCGTCTTGTTCCAATTTTTTTGTAATGCAAACAAAATCGGCAAAGAGCAAGAAAAATAAATATGTGGTTTTGGGACAATCTTCAAGAAAATAGACATGGTATATATTATGAATTTGGGAACCCATTTCCACGGAAGAAATAATAATAATATAATAAACATATTTCATATCTTCGTGAAAATTATCTAGGGCATGTTTAATGTTTAAAATAAATTTGTTATTTCTTTCTCAGGGAATTTAACAAAAAAAATGTATTCCCTTGAACTTTGTAAATGCATTTAATTTAAGCAATAATAAAAGAGAAACTATAAAATATACGTTGAAACTGTTATTAAGATAATTTTGGTGAGAATTCTTTCAATTAAAATATATCTCAAAAAACAAAGTTTACTTGAAATATGCTTAAAAATTGTTAAGATAGATTTATTTAATATTTAATGATAATATCGTAGCATGTACTTTTTCTGCGTTACATTAGCCGAGTTTCACGAAATAATCAAGTTGAATTGCCGTCCGAGCAATACATCAGAGCAAATAGTGTTCGCAACAACAACTAAGTATATACCCTATACAAGCATTTAGCTGAGCATGACAAAACATATATATGATCGATAAATTTCAAGTACGACGCGTCTGAGAGACAAAGCGGCGTCGCTTTTGTGATTTGGGCCAGAATTGATAGTTTGTAGCTAACACAACTGCTGCGACTGTGCGATGAAAAGCACCAACAATTAATTATAAATCAATTAGTTTGCAATATACGCACATATAAAGAAACTAGAAGCACACGAAACGAAATTCCAATGAAAAGTACATTTTTGCTAGCAAACTAGTTTTGAGGCAGCGAAAAATTAGTTTTAGCATTTGTTTGGCTAATCGAGCGTGATTTTAATTTTCTTTTCGGTTGCACAAAATGAATGTGGACGTAATAGAATCTACTAAAGCATAGAGTTTGATTGCATTAGGCTCAATGAAAAGTGAAAAGTTTTGAAAATGACATTCAATGCATTCTTTTATTTATACTGAATAATT
Source organism: Drosophila novamexicana (assembly GCF_003285875.2). Taxonomy (NCBI): domain Eukaryota; kingdom Metazoa; phylum Arthropoda; class Insecta; order Diptera; family Drosophilidae; genus Drosophila; species Drosophila novamexicana. Next base: position 16,938 of record NW_020824817.1, read on the forward strand.
AATTGAATGGCCTTTAGCCATAAACGAACCCGAATTCCCCTTAAACGAATGAATATAAACAAAAGAAACACAATGTAGAAAGCATTTCATAATAGTTCCATAAATGTCGAGCTTTGTTTAATTCGTTATTTAAACTACGGCCACAAGTAAATGGCCCCAAAAGGGCGCCAAATTTCTTGTATACACTTGAATATTCGGCAGAGATTTTAAACAGAACAGAAAAGATGCATTATTAGGCGATAATATTGCCCAATCAATCGATCAATGAGTAACTGGAGTACACATTTCCAATCAATTCCATGGAATTATCATTCATGAACGTTTGTCAAAGGTTGCAATCGTTGAGTGCTAATTGCTTCCAAATCAGAGTGCGTTAGTCTTTGATTTCTTAGAATTGTGCAGCTTCAGATAAAAATAACAACATCTATATTATATCTGCGAGAAGATAAAAATACGTGTGTACTTGTTCATATAGATTAATGTCAAGTACGTTCGCACAGATAAGGAATCGAACGCGAACGCACTTCACATTTTCTTTCTCATTTTATTTCAATTTCACTTTTTAGTCGCCGCAATTTGCTGGCTATTTATAAAGTCCACTTCACAAAGTCTCTGTAACGGACCTCGTTTTCTATTTGTATTATATTTATCTTTACTTTGCTCTAAGCATCCAAATTTTAAGGTTATTTTATTTTATTTTTATTTTTTTTTGTATGTTAAGTTACATTCACCGCGACGGTTTCCGTATCCCAATTGAATGCGTTTTGAAATTATTCTATTTATTTTCAAAGTGTAAAAAAACGCGCGTTTTGTTTTCCGTTGCGTTGAGTCTTGAGTCGAAAACCGAACTAAACGCACGAACCCTCTCCCAGACCCGGTCAGACGCATCGACGCGTCGCCAACGTCGACGTCGACGCCGACGGCGATGCCGCCAACGAGGCGACGCAGCTGGACGCCGAGGAGAATGCGAACGAAATCGTATGTAAAAACGTAAACGATACCGTATACGTAACGCAACTGCAGCAGCGGCGGCGACAGCAGCAGTAACGCGAACGTCAAAAGCGCGGCTCACACGATCCGTTTTGAATGGAAAGCAAGCCGCATAATGCAAAGCGTAACAAAATGAACGCTTTAAACAAAATCGCGCACACAAACAACAACTGTCATTCTCTAGCGAGTTCACATACACTCAGGTACTTTGATTCACAGTATTGGTGTTTAGAATTCTCAACAAGTTAAAGCATCGAAACAGTGGCAAGAGTGGACTTGATTGCAAAGTGTGCTAATGATTTTTTTGAAATAAGTAGTAGGTAATCAGATAACCTGCATTTTGCTATACTTGTTCATTGTTTGGTGTTGTTTGTTGGTTATAATATACAAAAAACAAAAATAAAATAAAAACACAATAGCCTTGAGCCGGCCAGCTTACAATTTATTAGCTTATTCTTTAATTTAACCTATTAGAACCTAATATTTGTGAATTAACTATAATAATTGTATGTATATAAACATGTTTTCCATATATAAAATTTCTGATTTTTTATTATTGAAAACAAATTTAAATAAAAATGCCAAAGCATGACCTTTGATTAATTTATATACATTAATAGACTATCCTCAGACTTTTTCAAATATGACATTATTATCACTGCCAAAACGACAAAGTCAATGCTACCCCTTCAAATATTTCAAGCGAGCACAACAAAAGGAAATCATTCAAGTTGAACTTGGAACATAATTTATTCTTAACAGCAGTTTTTGTTGTCGTTGCACTTGATACCTTATCTGCACATTGTGGAGTTTCAATTTGGATACGTGCGTGATGCAGTTCATTTGCTTAGATTACTCAAAGCACACACAGATACACACAAGCACTCATGCACATATCATACATTCTCAGCATGCCACGCCGAAACAGTTGTAACTGAGTGCGGGCTTCAGAGGGTACTGGTGTGTGTATGAGTGTAGGGCAGGATTTAATTCTGTGCTTTTCCTTTTTATACCCCAGTAGAAGGTATTATAATTTTGTCACGAGATGTGTAGCGCATATATGAAGGTGGATCTGCTCTCAAAGAGTACATATATGTTTATGCATGATCAGTATCGATAGCCGAGCTGATATATTCATGTCTGTCGGAATGGACCATTATATCATGTAGCTGTCAGAAGAATGATTGGACCAAAATTAAATGTTTGTTTTTCAAGATATCTTGAGAACGAATCACATTAACAAGCTTTCTATAAATGAACAAACCCTTATCAACATTGGTATATCTTAATAATTTTTTTTAAAGATATCTTGTTTTTCAATATCTCTGCCAATCTGTTTCACATCGGTCTACTGTACGACTGAACTTAAAAGGGTATTTGATCATCTAAGATGCCTAAGATGGCTGGATATCCTTTGTATTTTTTGTTTTTATTATTATTTTTTATTTTATACTGCCGCAAGGCACAGTTGAACTTAATAAATCATATGCCTGAGACGAAGGCGGCTTACGGGCAAGGACATAGCGATTGAGTCTTATCTGGCACGTGCAATTAATATCAATGGGTGTGGCTGTGTGTGAATGTGTGTGTTTGTGAGCAAGCGTGTTATGACACACTTGTTGCCCAACATATTTTGGCAACTCATCTGGTGCTGGTCCGTATTTCATTTATCTTTTAGCAGCTGGATTTCGGTAATTGTTTGCCATAAATTCGCGCTGAGCTGGCAGAATATGCATTTTTTTTGTTATGATGCACACCCACACACAAACGCACTTTGGTACGCTGATTTTTTATTGTTTAGGTTGCGTTTGACTTCGTGTGCACTTGGGACCGGGACCCAGGCGAATGTGATAGAAATTAGTTTCTTGCTCCTGTCTCTTGGCAGCTCGCATAAATTCAATGGCAATTTCCAATTTCCTGACACGAAACCAAATCAATCGACTACGCACAATGCCTGGCAATACTGTTGCGAATAGCAGATAGATAGGATTGCTTCCAGCAAAGAACAGATTTCAATCAAATGGCGAAGGATATCCGGCTGTATACGGCAGATGGAAGAATCAATGCAAAATGTCAGCTTGGGTTGTTTTGATGGACCCAGGTAGTATGGCTTTACGTATGTGTTCGTGTGGTATTAATTTAACATATTTACATGTCCTTTAGAAATAAAATTATTGTATTTTATTCCATTAAATAATAGTAAAATTCATGAACACGAAATGCGAGTTTGCAATCGCAAACCATTGAGCACCAGCACTGTGTAAAACGTTTCAGGCTTGTATACGCAACATGCTTAATAACGTGTAGTTCAAATAATAATTATAATAGTAATAATAATAATAATAATAATAATAATAAAATTAATAATAATAATAATAATAAAAATAGTAATAATAATAATAATAATAATAATAATAATAATAATAATAATAATAATAATAATAATAATAATAATAATAATATTAATAATATATAAAGGGAGGCTGATAAGCACAGCAAATCAAGCCGGTCGACTAGAAATCGTACTATTTTATAATAATCCACATGTGTATAACAACAATTCAATTATTTATTTACTATTGCCCAATATGCAATATATACAATATGCGCACCATATTTTATCTCCACCCAAAATTCGCATCTGAAGAATGTTTAGATAAATTATATGGTACATGATGATTATGATTAAGAGCTGAGTCTAATTCATAGGTTTTTTGAAGAATCGCCAGTTTTCGAATTTCGGTTAAATAATATTTCAGTTTTTCTTATTAAGGTTCGGAATTGTCTTACAGGTCTCCGTAAACAATAATTACTGGATCGATGGGAAAGCTTTAAGTTAACAAATTTTAAACTGTTCTTTTAATTTAATTCAAACAATATTCAGTTCACAGGAATAACGATTCAATTGCCATCTGAGTGTTGAGGGACATTATAAAATACTTTGCAGTATATTCCTTATTGATAATAACAACCTTTCCATCAAATCTAATATGCAGCTCCTATTTTCTTCTAACAATACCATTACAACTACGGACAACTACAGTTGGCATGGGTCAATCAGCAGTTTAGCACCATTTCACTACCAGCAATCCACATAAATTGTCAATAAAATGCGTATGAGTCAATTGCTTTGACAAACAAATTGAATATGTTGCGTGCTAAATATGTAAACGATTTGCCTTAATTCGAGTCCGGGCCTTGGGTCTGTTCTGTGTGAGAATTGAAAAAGAACCGACAAGTGCTGAACGCGATGACAAAACAAAAATGTCATAGCCAAGAAAGGCCCTGAAATGTAAGAGTTGAAAATGAAAAGCAGTAAATGTAAACGACTCCCTTTCCGCCTTTCAATAATTCCACAACTTCATAACACTCTTCTAATCGATTCTTGGTGTACATGCTCGACTTTGCCAGGGCGCGTCGACTTTATGAAAAGTGTCATAAACGTCGAGTTTTCACGATGATCTTTGAAATAAGCTTACCATCCGCTCGGATGATTAAGAAAATTCGAATGCAAGCATTTTCCACTCCCTTTCCACAGTTGCGGGTGGAATTATGCAAAACAACCCAGGCTGCACATACATCACATAACGTGACTACAGCAACAATTTAGCGTCCAAGCTCTAGATCAGTCAATCAGTCAGGTCTAGTATTTTTGTATATATAGTCAAATCTTACATAACGGAGTGCTCCTTTAACCCGGCAGGTCCATTGACCAGACAAATTTTATAGATGCAGACTTTATAGTTAGCTTTACTTGTTGTTCATGTTAAATATCAAACAAATATGCGTATGCAAGAACACCCATTTCTAAAAAGGTTTAACTGCAGGTTAAATAATTAACAATTATGTCAAGGGACCACATAAGTTTTCCTATTTCGAAAACTAGTTTCTGGTTTGTTTTTACCACTTTGTAACTCCCAAAGGGTAATTAAAATCAATACACGTCAACGCTTTTAAGTTGAAAAGCAAAGAAAAATACGAAACTTCATTTTTTAATAATGCACCAAAGGGTTCATTAATTCTAGTTGTATTTTTGATAGTCGGAAACTTTACAATTTTTAATAAAATATTAAGCAAAAGTATGTCTCATACAGCAAAGCGCTCTAAACTTGTACGCTTAACTAGGCTTTCCAATAAAATTGGCCCTGCCATTTGGATATGTCCTGGCAATGGCTTCGCTGTGGTCGGCCATGGAAAGTCCTCCCACCGCTGTGCAGGTGTCAGTGTGTGTGTGTGTGTTTGTGCGAATGTTTTTGAGTGGGCATGAGTGGCTGTGAATGCTTTACGACCGCGCCGCGTGGCTGTTGCAAGGAAATCTTGACCAAAACCAACCACAACAAGTAAGAGGTTCTAGTCGGAAGCTCCCGACTAGGGGATACCCTGAAACCTCTTCTTCCAACATCAAATGCATATACATTTATATATTCTATTTTAAAAGCTATATGTCAAGTTTGGTGACTCTAGCTCGTTTTATTTACCAAAATTGTCCAAAAAACAGTATATCGAACGGAGGAAGTTATCGATTATCGGAAACAAACTCGATCCGCGCGGGAACTAGGAGCATCTACTTCTAAAATTTCAAGTCTCTAGCTCTTATAGGTTCTGAGATCCTTGCGTTCATATATACGGACGGACGGACGGACGGACGGACAGACAGACGGACATGGCTAGATCGACTCGGCTATTGATGCTGATCAAGATTATATATACTTTATGGGGTCGGAGAAGCTTACTTCTGCCTGTTACATACATTTGGATTTTTCACAAATATAATATAACCTTATACCCATTTTTAATGGGTTCAGGGTATAAAAATGATTTAAGGAAATGCTTAACTAAATGTTTGTTGCTTCGTATTTTAGCTTATGCCAACATTGCAAACTGGTTTTGAACCGAACTAGTTTGTATCCGAGCCTGATTAATTGTATAATCTAAGCCTAAACTGAATGCTATTTTTTCAAATAAATGGCCAAGTTTAAAAACTATGCTTTTCTTGCTATTTTAAAATATTCAAACATTTCTCAAATTTTTAGCTTGTCCAATTTACAATTAATTATAAAAACCAACCACATGAAACTAAACAAAAATAGAATTTAAGTATACTTGTTTCATATAGCAAATAATTCCAATCCAATTTTACCAACCAGAAACAAAACCGCATTTTAAAATAATTTAAAAAACATATTAATTTTCTTTGTTCAAATTAATGAAGTAAAAAAACACATAAAAAATGTTTTATGAAAAGAATAATGATTATAAAAAGTCAAAAGACTGTTTTTTACAGTGCTAAATGAAGACCGCTACCGATGTCCATTAATTTCATGTTCCTCTGAAAGCCACACTCCTTTTCAAAATGTCATATACTTGCAGGTATTATTTCCATAATATAATCGGTTTACTTTTATTCGCAAGACGGTCCAGTAAGCTGTGAGAATTTGCTGCATGAAGTGTGTATGTGTACTATTGTACAGGTCTCAAGGATTAGAGTATCTCACACCTAAGCGCTGTTCACTAAAATGCACAAAGTTTCTTTTTCCTTATACAATCATTGCTTTAATCGGAGTCGCTCACGAGCTACCGTTTGACATTCACATTCCGAGTATTTGGAGAGAGTTGTGGTCATCAAAGCTGAAGAAGTCGACGAAATTACAATCAGACTTTGCTAATGATGCACAGTTTGCAGTTTGGCTGACTGCCTGACGACTTCTCTGAACTGATTTATGCACATTTGTGAACTGTTCTCTTTGCAAACACCATTATTACAATCATGAAAGTCGATTACGCTATTCAACTGACCTGACAGTCTACTTCAAAATGGCTGACTGTAAATGTTATTCTTCAATTTAATTGGCACAGGTTCAGGTAATGTAAGGCGTCAGCTTTCAACATGCCACAAACGTGGAGGATCTAAAGTGCACATGATACCGTTTTGTTGTTGCTGCCGTGAGTTGTACAAATAACAGGCAATTTTGTAACCCAATTCGCCTGATTTGTTTTTAATTTGCCAATTGGCTGCGTTGGCATGCAGTTGTGCTAACGAGCACACAAACAACATACAATATTGGCACGCTTAAATAAAACAATTCAATTTTAATTTGATGACCCATAATTGATATGTCCTGTGTAGATTTAATGACTATTATTGGCACTGACAATTAAATAAATTAAGTAAATGAATAACTAACTAGAGCTTAAAACTTACACGTTTATTGTGTATAGCTTTGAAAATAATTTTAAAGCCAATCAAACGACACTTGAATTTTTGTGTGTACAACCTCTGTCATCTATATTTAACTATTTCTCTGAAGAATTTAGACAAAAAGCTTTGCCCCGAAACGTTGCCTGGAGGGAGGTGGGAGGTGAATTTTTCGAAAAATGTGAAACAAGTGTCCAAGGAATGAACGCACTGAAATTTGCCTTAAAGTTAACAGTTAACAGAAAATGTTACAAGCCGTTTTAAACCTATTTTCCACAGTTGCGGGTAGAATTTTCAACAACGCTTTTTCAGTGTAAGTAAATATAACTTAGTAAGCAATTTTTTCAATTAAATGTTGTTTTCTCATTTTTACACACTTTGGTAAAATGACTGTACAAAAGTATACTTATGTACAACACCATACACGTTGTAAGAAAATGAACCAGGGTGTGTTTATTCGAATTTATGAATATTAGCTTGTTGACTCATTAGAGATGTCAGAGGTGTCAGGAGTGTAAAAAACACGCGTGTGTTTTTTGTCCGATATGGATAGGCTTGATTTGCGCAAATAAGCTTAATTAAGAGACTAAAACGAACGCAAGCGCACATACACAGAGTCAATCAAAGTGAAAATACAAATTTCATTGCATAACTTAAAGGGCAATTTGTCTATGACAAATTGATTTGAATTTGTGCTGCCGATTTTCTGCTAAACTGTAGGAATTCCAATTGTTTTACGTCCAATCATGTATGGTATATATATATATATATATATATATATATATATATTTAGTATATAGTATATATAGTATAGTATATACTATATATATATATATACTATAAATTTGTGTACTAGCAATGCTTCCAGAAGCTGAAAGCTAGTAGAAGACCAGTGACAGCATCTGTAACAATGAAAAATTCCCAGCTCATGTAGAAAAAGCTGTATAATGTTAGATGTTATTTTTGTATAATTTTTTGTATGTTAATTTTGTATGAATAATGAACAAAGATTATAATGTTAAATAGTAAATATCTTTGGCAGACAAAGCTTAAGCCCTTTATATGCATGTGTGGGTGGTTTGTGTGTGTGTGTGTTTGCGTGTGTGTGTGGACTGTGTGAGTTTTACAGTTACCCAGTTAGGTCCATTTCACTGTAATGTTGCCTAATCAAAAATGATTAGCATAAAATTAAAATGCAAACATACAAAGAGCTCTGCGGTTAGAGGGAAAGAAGGGCGGACAAGAGATCATATGTATATACGTTGCATGTGCCATTTTCAAAGGCGTTGTTGAAAATTATAATTAAAAATTAAAATACAATTGAAATAAACAAGGTTATGTATGTGACTAAGCTTATATTGGTATTCTAAATATTCATTTCGATTTGCATACCCCTTAAATTTAAAAGTTTTTTAATTGACATCGTTATTTAAATAAAACGAGACATTCACCTATTGTTGTCAAACATTCAATCAAAACAATCCAATTAATTGCAATTTCATTTCAACTTGAAATTCCGGCTAATCGGAAACGAACACAGTTTTTCACTTAACGAATTTATTTGCATTCAAATAAAACTTTTTGCATTTTCGTGCTGTGTGTGCTCAAACCTACTTTTTTGACCTTATATCTATCACTAAGCTTATAAGAGCTACCTGGTTGCACTTAAATAATTGTATTATCATTATCATTATCATTATCATTATCATTATCATTATCATTATCATTATCATTATCATTATCATTATCATTATCATTATCATTATCATTATCATTATCATTATCATTATCATTATCATTATCATAATCATAATCATAACCATTATCATTATCATTATCATTATCATAATTATAATTATAATTATAATCATAATTATAATTATAATCATAATCATAATCATAATCATAATCATAATCATAATCATAATCATAATCATAATCATAATCATAATCATAATCATAATCATAATCATAATCATAATCATAATCATAATCATAATCATAATCATAATCATAATCATAATCATAATCATAATCATAATCATAATCATAATCATAATCATAATCATAATCATAATCATAATCATAATCATAATCATAATCATAATCATAATCATGATCATAATCATAATCATAATCATAATCATAATCATAATCATAATCATAATCATAATCATAATCATAATCATAATCATAATCATAATCATAATTATAATTATAATCATAATCATAATCATAATCATAATCATAATCATAATCATAATCATAATCATAATCATAATCATAATCATAATGATTGTTATGTTTATTTGTATAGTTGCCTGAAAGGCTGGGTAACTTAGATCATTCTACCGATGCTTTAAATTTATATATTGCCTTGAATTAATTTTTATAGCATGCTTTAAAATTCGATAACAATCAGTTCGCAAATTTGATTTGTTCAGGCGCGAGCCAGCAAGTGGCTATGAAAATTGCAAGATAAACACAATTAGTTGAACGCCAGAAAATTAAAGTTGTCCCAAAGTTTGTGTCAAGAGTTTGCTTTAGAGAGTTTTGCCACAGTATTGCGGTCTTTGGGAGGGCATAGTTATTTGATGCTAAATAAAGCATTGCCAAAAGAAAAATAAGTTGTTATTTTGCGGCAGCTTCTCGCCGCACAGCAAAAGCTGACGTATTATGTATACCCCATGACGACGCGTCAATTGAAATCAAAAAAATCAAGACAGGATGCTATTAAAATTTGCTGGCGGGCAATAAGCAAATGTTTCCCTTGCAGCGCTTTACAATTAAACTTTTTCATCATACTTTTTAAAATTAAAACACAGTGTGAAACGTTTTTTGATGCTTGGCATAAGCGTGTGCTAGAAGTAGATATCCAAATTCTGGAAAACTACTCAACAATTAGCAGTGCTTTTGTAAGTAGTTCTTGATGAGAATATACCCTGCACAGGAACATGAGGAACCATTAATGAGATACATGTAAAGTATATGCAAACATTTTTACTTAGGAAGACATTAGGGACTAAGATACAAATTATAGGGTCGAAGTCATTTTCTTTTGTGCGGGACCAAAACTTTCTACAAGGGTATAAAAATAAACTTAACGTTAATCAAGTTATCAAGACATTTATAAGCATAGTGCCAAAGATTTATTGCACTGTCTGATACAGAGGCATACTGCTTTTATTTGAACGCAATTCATGTCTGCAGCGTATAAAAACAAAGCTGTGTTACACGCGAAAATTGTCACGCGAATTTGGCGTGAACATTTGCTGAAAAGTAATCAACAAAGCTGTCGCATCGTTAAAACTGTTCTGTGGAAAATACGAAGGGGTCAAATTTGAATCAGAAATGCAATTTGTTCTGCAGCAGCTGAAACCGCTGTGATTTGTGACATACTTCAATGAAATGCTTGATTTGTTGTGTGCTAACCTTAAGAGATATTAAAGAAAATGCTGCAGCTGATAAAATTGGTCTTATTTTATTGAATCTGCTAAAGTTGCTTTTTCTTAAATTCTGCTTCAAATGAGTAAAAATAAACCGTTGCCAAAAGCCTGACAAAGGCAGATGCAAACCAATAAATTATGTTTTCCGTATTTTATTGCCTACTTTCAGGCGCACTGTGTGTATATGTGTATTAACGTGCGTGTTCGCGCACTTAGCAGGCCGAAGCCAAGTGAAAGACCAACAGTCGGCGAAGCGGCAAATAAGACAACAACAAAAATAAACAGCTGCAGCGGCCGCACCAGAAATGTCCTGGACTGAAAAAAGTGTAAATTTAACACATTTCAACAGTGCAACAACTGGCACTGATAATTTCTGCGCCCTTATATATCCGTTATTTTATGGGGAAGCGCTACATAGTCCGAGCATATCCTCTATGTTAATTAGGTGCGTGCGAGCCAGCAAAGAGCTGCAGAAAAATACTATAATATATCAAGATTTTATCGGTAGATAGACTCTTCAACCTTTACCATAATTTCAGCTTCCCATTATACAGGCATAGACAATAACACACATATACATAGGAAGGCAGCAGTTGTGCTTCTTAGTTCTTAATTTCCTGTATTAAAATAAGGCAAAAAACTGGTGCATATATACTAATGTGCAAAGCTTGTAGCAGGATAGACACTCTAGCAATACAGATACAACAACATAGATATAGATACGTAGATCAGTCAGTTCCATGTAACATTGTGGTGTGTTAATACTAAAGACAATATAAACACTATATATGCTACTATGCAGCTTGATTTTTCGAAAATTGAGAACGAAAGCGAAATCTGTAGCATTGCGCTCTCACAGCCGAGAGAACGAAAAAGGTTAAAATAGAATTTGCTCTCAGCTTCGGCCTATGAGGGCCGTGCAAGCAAACAAACAATTTTCTTAGTTTTTAAGCACAGATCACGGCCTACCCAAAATATCTGTTGATATATGAATGCATTTTGTGTACTGAGGTTGGCTCCGTACAAAATATGTATTTTTAAGGCAATCTTGAAAGGGCATTGTGACAATATAAGAAGGTAAAAATATCTAATATGTGTATACTTATACTTAAAAATCATGTCTCAAACCATTTTTTTATTGATAATATGAGGGTGGCGAATATATCGATAAAAGGATAAATAAAAGGATATATATTTGAAACTGCACGTTTCTAGTTTTTGTAATTTTCGATATCGATGCTTTTTCACGGACTGAAAGGCAGACGAACATGCTAGGTTGACTCACCTCGTCGTCCTATTCAAGAATATATATACTTTAATTTACGGCAGATGCCGTAAAGAATGTAAAGAATGCCGTTTTACAGCCCAACTGAGAGAAAAGCAGTTGAAAAGAACTTGCATGACTTACTTTGAACATGAAAATGTGAAAATGTGTGTGTACCGTTTATTGTTCTCAATTTTGGCATATGCAAATTACCTTTTCATAACATCCCAATTTACAGTAGTTCCCAAGTTGCTGGACCTATCGATTTCGACTGCATACATTTGCGTATCCAAACAATGATTCAACAGTAGGCAAATAGCCAATCGGTAAAGGACCTTTGAATATTAAGTGCATATTTTGCATATTACCTTCGTTATTTTTGTAATAGCTGAGTTTAACTGACTTTCATATTAAACGGTCTAAATGTCTTGCATTAATTTGCATTTATTGTTTTTTATATGCATTGACTTGTTGGGCATTAAAACAGAACCTTCAAAGTTCGTTATCTTTATCAATAGTCGACAATTTTAAAGGTATATTCGTCATATAGCTCGTTCTGCATAGGCCCAGCTTTCTGTTGCTAGCAATGCATATGTTGCTGTCATAGGGCCGAATATTAAATTCTAGTGCGAAAAAAAGGTTTTGTGTTTACCAATTTTACTATACTTCCTACTAATGATATATCTGTAGTAAGCAAAGCGACTTTACTAAACCGTTAGATATGCTATTGAAAACCTTTAAAGCGTGATAGTCCCACTGGATGTGACGTCAACTCCGTGACGACAGGAATGGGAACCTGCCATTACTTAGGCATTTCGCTCCGGTCAATTTGCTGATACTCCCGGTAGGCGAAATGCTAACGACAGGACGTCGCAGGCAAGCGAGCCACAAGTCAACATTAGCATGAAGGCATGCACTATGGAATACATGGAGATGCATAAGGGTAGACATAAACAATGCGCAATGCAGCTAACAAGCCCGTGCAGCAGAAAGCGGACTAGGACATGAAAACTAAATAGGGTTAGTGGAAACACCCCCAGAAACAAAGCATACAAAATGTATGCAGAGCAAGCCACAAAGTGACTCATGGTTATATCGCCTCCTAGCGTAGAATTTAATTTTCATATTTGTCTAGTAGAGATCCTCTAGGTCCAAAACTGCGTTATTCATATAAATATCAATGCTTTTTCTAATGCTATGAGGGAATTGGCAACTGTAAAAGCAAAAACAATTTAATATGCGTGGTCAATCTAGATTCTATAATTTTTTCATAGTCATCCCGGCTGAGACAGAATAAGCAGTAAAACGAGTACTAATCGAGGCATTCAAATATTTCAGATGCTCAATGGGCAGCACTTGCAACTGAACTGGCATAATGAATCAAAATCAATCAATTAATGATTTTATTCATAATTATCGACATTAAAATCACTTCATTTTAGTATTTCAAGTATGACCGATAACGATTTGGATTCGAATCATTGGAGGCAATATGAAAGTCAATTGCAAATTATGTATATAAGCCCGCGGTCAACACGGCGTATGAGCTATGCGGGGAACAATGTTTCCAGCGTTACGTGCCTTGCGAGTTACGTGACTTGCGCACATTTTCTCAAGAAGTGGCGGAAATGTGCTGGCCCCAACGCACATAAGTGCCATCGTTTGACAGCAAAAGTGTCATACGTATACGCCATGCTATGATAGTTTAATACGCATATATTCATGCTATGATAGTGTTTCATAATACTCATATACACGGTACTATAATTTTGGTGTTAGAAGGAAACTAATAATTGTTGCAAAGATGATGACCATTATCAACAGCCGAGTCGATATAGCCATGTCATTCTATCCATCTGTCTGTTTTTGAACATGTCCAGCTTCTGATACAGAGGAGGATATATCGGAACCACTATGCATAAACTTAGGTAGTAAAGGAGCGATCAGACGCAAATAAAAATCTTCTAACAAACATTTTTGTACCTTGAACCCAGTAAAAATGGGTAAAAAGGGTAGAATGCATTTGTGCATATGTATGTAACAGGCAGAAGGAAGCATCTCCGACCCCATAAAGTAGAAATATTTTTGATGAGCATCAATAGCCGAATCGGCCTAGCCATATTTGTCTGTCTGTCCGTCCTTCTGTCAGTCCGTACGTATGAGCTGAAGGATCTAAGAACCTATAAGAGCTAGAGACTTGAAATGTTCACCCTCCCGAAAAAACTTCTTTTTTTTGGCTGGTGTGGCTTTCAGTTCGAGCTCGAACTTTTATTTATCTGTCCTTTTGAATATAGAATATAGTTTTACCTTGCTTGAAATTGAGTTTGAGGCCAATCGGAAGGTAAACAAAAAAAAGTTGCATTCAAAAGTTTTTCGATATTTTTCCATACTTGCGGATAGAATTTCCGAAATCCCGTCTTAACGTGCACCATCAATACATGAGGAAACTACAGTGCAAATTTCCTAGCTTTCAATCAGTCAGTCAGATCAAACAGTCTTATATGTAGAGATATCCGATAAGATATATCAAAATGAGTTTGTGTGTGGACAATTTCCTTGCTTTCAAAAATATCTTGACCAAAGAGATTTAAATTTGTCATGGAAAGCAAAGGAGTTACTCATTTTGACAGATGTGAATATAATTTTTTTAGGATTTTCGACACATTTCGAAAAATAAACGCAGCAGCTAAAATTTGAATTGAATATGTGCTAACAAAAAATGGCCACTACACAAAAAGCGAAAAATTATGCACTTTATTATTTGTATGGTGCAGCAGTAACAGATATTTATGTCACAAACGAATTTCTGCAAGGAAGAGCTAGGCAAAAAACCAAATGTGCTTTATTTGAAAAGTGTTGTGTCATCCATTCGGCTTTTAAAACAATTGAAACTTTGCCATCGTAGTCAAATGTCGGCAATGAGGCGTATGCGCAATATTTCAGTTGTGTCTGCAGTTACATTCGTATAAAGTTGGAATTTATCTGTATCTGTATCTGTATCTGTATCTGTATCTGTATCTGTATCTGTATCTGTATCTGTATCTGTATCTGTATCTGTATCTGTATCTGTATCTGTATCTGTATCTGTATCTGTATCTGTATCTGTATCTGTATCTGTATCTGTATCTGTATCTGTATCTGTATCTGTATCTGTATCTGTATCTGTATCTGTATCTGTATCTGTATCTGTATCTGTATATCTGTATCTTATGTATCTGTATCTGTATCTTATCTGTCTTATCTGTATCTGTATCAATATATATTTATATGTATATAAAATTGGCCATTCTACTACAAATTTTTGCTTCTTATCTCCGGTGTAAGCTTCAATGGATTTTTACTCAACTTTAATTAAAGGCAAAGCTCCCTTTCATCCACTTAAGCTATTATTTCTCTAGAAAGATTTCACGAGAGCTGGTCTTTAATATCCGTTTTACTTCTCAAAAATTACAATAATAAATAAATTGTTTTAAGGTTTTACAAGGGTGCATTGAATTAGAGAAAAGTACTATGAACATTTTAAATTGAAAGTGTTTTTAGGTTCTGTTTTGCAAGTTAGCTAGTTAATTTTAAGCGAGAGATAATAGTTTAATTGAAATTTTAAGTTGACAACATGAAGCAAAACAAGTAAGAGGTTCCAGTCGGAAGCTCCCGACTAGGGAATACCCTGATCGCTTGTCCACCAACACCAAATGTAGCTCGCGCTATGCGCTTGTTTGCTTTGGTAGTAAATGCATTGCTTGCTGCCGCCTCTACTCAACAGCCCCACCAATAATTGATTAAATAACAGCACAGAAAACAATACAATCGCCACTGCAATGCTGCTCATAGAATTCATCGAAGACGGGTACGAATGTGTGTGCGTACATGTAACAGAAATGCATGCAATTTCCGCTTGCTGCCAGAAAATCGTGGGCAGCCGAAATACGTTTTCTGTAATAACTTCTGTATTTCTTAACCGATCTTGCTGAATTTTTCTTTAAAATTGTGGCTTAAATACAAGTTGGTTTATTAACTTGATTTACAGATATGAGGTAGTAGCGGGGAGGTGGTGAAAGCTATAAAATGAAGGAAACTTGATATATATACTATTCTTAAAGATACATGTCAAGTTTGGTGGCTCTAGCTCTTATTATTAAGCGAATTTGCTCAAAAAACAGGATTTCGATATCGATTTGTATCGATTACTTACGTACAGGCTATCGATTATCGGAAACAAATACGAACTGTGAGGGCCTCAAGGTGCTTCTACATACCAAATTTCAAGTCTCTAGCTCTTATAGGTTCTGAGATCCTTCAGTTCACACATACGGACTGACAGACGGACGGGCAGACAGACGAATATGGCTATACTGATTCCTTGTTACCCATTTTCAATGGGTATAAAAATATTCTGGACATTTGAATTTAACAAATTCAATCTCCTCAGCTGCATGTTAAGCTAATGGAATCGAGGCTGTTTTTAGTCCAGAAACTGGTAGGGCATGGGTACAAAGGCAATTGTTTTCACTGAACTAACTCGATATATAGTCTATTCTAGCAGTCATTTCCTTTGTAAAGATTTGGCCAAAAGATGTATATATGGTATATTTCGGTATTATTATTTGTTTTAACTAATTCTCTGCACCCGAAGCCATATTCTAATTGATATATACTGGACATCCCTTCCACCCCCAAACTAAAAACTCATTGATTCAAACGTAGCTTATAAATAATTGTGTAATAAAACTTTTGCCTTACGAATGCCGCCTTCGCATGTTTTCAACAGTTTTTTGCTAGTTTGTGTTCTGAGTAGGTGACCGCATGCACTTTTGCTCCTGTGGGCAACCTCGAAGGGGCCAAACATTTTGCAGCTTGTAAAAGGGGCTTAAAGGCAAAAGTCAACCAAAAATGTTTTTTAGCTATTTATTAAATGGACAATGTATTTTTAATCGGCTCTTGAGTCACAAAGAGCAATTTATTTTTAGCTTTAGTAAAACTAAGGAAAACAAAAATGTTATGTAGAAATCACAGTTAAACTAAACAGTATGTTGCTTAAAACTTCTTAATGTGCTACTGAAGGTAATTAAGTCGTGTATTAGTAAGTTACAAAATTAAAGATTTTGTTTTGTATAAAAAAGCGTTGTGTCTTAAGCCCATGGTTCTTAACTATGAGAAAAATCGGATCAACATCGAAGTAGCTTTGGCACCATAGAAGAAATTAGCTTTTATATAAGAAAACTTCTTTTCAAGACTTTTATAGTTTGCTTGAACAAGTCAACAAGTTGAAACAAATATTCATTTGATTAAAGAAACTTGCCTTATTATTTTACTATTTTTGCGGGGTATTGTTTCACATATTTTTAATAGAGAATGCTTCACATTTAAAATACACTCAAAAAAGACAAAAAACTAAATTTTTATAGCTCAAATGAACTCTGCAGTTACTCAACAAATAATGTGTTCTACGTACTTCTTGGGCGACATTCAATTTTTAACAATGAATAAGGAATTGGTAGATCTCGCCTAAGTTCAGAAATGCTAGAAGCACTTTTCAGAAAAATTGTGCGTGTGGCTGACAGGTATACAGGAAATGTAAAATGTGAAGATTGCTTTTCGTTTAATAGCGACAAACGATGCCAGCACAAGAGTATGACAAATAAGTTAACAATCCAAACAAAGAAAAAACAGTCACCCACTTGAATCTCTTTTTTTTGATGATAGAACATTTATCAGAGCGTAACTCGTGACTGACGGCGTTTAATTTGATTAATTCCTGTTCAAAACCTTTATTTAATTGTCTTATGATATTTTCCTTTTCTGTAGTGTATTAATTCGTTACTATCAGGAGTTTCATGTCACTTTCACTTATATGCTTCACCAATTTATTAAACTATTTTTCTAACTGGAAAACCCTTTCGTCCGATTTGATTTGTGGTCCGCACTAAACAATTTGACGCCGGCTTCTGACGGCTGCAGCAGCAAACAGCTAAATTACGGTTGCTTTTCGATATCGAAATTGTTTCTGAATTTACAACCGGCTTTTTTGCCAGCTGCATAAGTGTGTGTAAGCAGCTGATATCCCTCTTCGAGAAAGCACGGGCGAGTCATAAGGCGCT
Source organism: Drosophila novamexicana (assembly GCF_003285875.2). NCBI lineage: Eukaryota > Metazoa > Arthropoda > Insecta > Diptera > Drosophilidae > Drosophila > Drosophila novamexicana. The sequence goes on from NW_020824817.1 coordinate 34,932, forward strand.
GTTAAAGCTTTTTGAGGATTTAAATTGGGTGTCCTCTGTTTATGTTTCAAACAGAGCTTACTCTAAGAATTAAACTCAAAAAAATTCTGTCAACTATAAAAGTGTAGTTTTATCAGCATAAGCAAAAATATATAAAATTAGCCTTATCATATATATTTTCATTGAATATTCTACATTTTGATAAATAAATATTTTATAAGAATTAATAAGGAATCGATTAATTTATTTTCTGCTGAACCTACTACGAATTTGTATCAATATCAAGAGACAAGCAAAGATTTTATCCACACAGGACAAATATATATACAGGCACAGTCTGAATTAATTTTTTTTTTTTATATTACATTTTTAATTTTTAGTTAGCGACACTTTACACTTTGTGAAAGCATTTTCTTTGTAAAATTAAATGTGCGTAAGAATTGCAAGTACATTTTTATTTACAGAAAGCTCAGCCTTAGATTCAGACTCTTGTGTAAGCAAACCACTTATAGAATACAAAAGTTGCATACATTTTAACTCAAAATAATTTTTATGGATTTGCGTTCGAAGTAACAACTCTTTTCATTTCAAATTGTGGCTTTCGTATTTTCTTGAATTATGTATATTGCTTTTACGCAATGTTAACAATGGAAGCATCTGAAAGCACAGTTGGTTGTGGTCATTGCTAAGCGCCATGTATTGTTGAAAATGTTATTAACAGAGCGCTTTAGTTTCCGCTGTTAGCTGTTAAGTGAGCAGCTTTGCTGACTGTTAACGGATACTAATTTATCTTGCCTTGTTTATTTATTATTATTATCTTTAGAAGTACAGCATATATGTTTTGTTAAATATATAAGATCTTATATGATCCTTTATTTTATACTAACCAAACAACATATAGATAGAACATGCAGTACAACCAGAGTGGATACAAAAAAATCGGCGACATCTGGTTATTTGGCTAGTGGCTTTACTTACTTGAATGTTTATTGCCAATTTCGCGGCGCATTTCCTCCGACCGATTCGTGATATTTGGCTCAAGCGGATATTGGGCAAAGGTCATGTTTTCGTTGCGCATCTGTTTGCCGAGGGATTTCATCATAAGAAAACAGGTGTGCAAGCCTGCCACGTTGCGCTGACCATCGCGTTCATAGTAGAAAATAGAATGGGACCAGTTGTGCCTGGATGGTAAACGGAGCTAACATTGATTGGAAAATGCATAAGAAATACAATTGCCGACTTACTGCTTCATCACATTTATAGTCAATTCGGATAAGGACTCAAAGCTGAGCATTCCTGTGCGCAGTAGCATATAAAACTCATCGCCACAATCGGTTTTCTTCTGCTCAAAGTCGTAGGTGGAACCGCCCACGGTGATGAGGGGCGTGCCCTGGCTATTGAAATACTTGGTAATGCGACTTACAGCAGCTGAAAGTTGTTAAATTTAGCTTACATTTAGCTTAGCTATGTTACATTTAGCTTACCCAGCGAATAGTCGCAGACAGGTCCAAAAATAATCTGCGCACACTGCTTAATGATGCCATCCATGGCCCGGATGACGCCCAGCGAGGCATCGCACTTGGTGTCGTGGGCAAGCCACTCCAGGTCAATATACGATGGTATCAGCGATGTGGCACGGATCTGCTGCTCTGCCACCTTCAGAATTGGCAGCACGCGCTGCAGCGACGCCTCGTACCCATCGTCATTTGGGAGCAGCACCAGGGCCCGTATGGAACAGTTGCCGCCGGTCTTATCGCAGATGGCCTCACAATCACGCGGCGGCTCGTCCCGACACCTGGCCTGGCAGCTGCCCAGGCACTGCAGCCACAACAGCAGCAACAACAACAACTGCTCCATGCTCACATTTTTTACGCCTGGCTGTTGCCGTTTCCAGGCTCCAATATTTCTAATAATTTCAAGTGATTTGCAATTTTTCACGCCTGCATTTTGTAGCTCCGATTTCCTCTGGGCGCACTCTGGGCTCATTTGCATTGGCGCCAGCGTTTTCCTTCGGCCTCTGGTTCACAGCCTGCCTTTGCCTTTCCTCCTTTGGCTTGCTTTGTGAGTGCAATTTACCAATCAATTAAGTTGCATTGATTGCTCGAAAAATGTAAACATTGATAGATTTTGCAGCATGTTGCCGCTGAAAATAAATAATTAAAGAGATTTCGATTAAATTTCCTCATCTTAAATAGTATTTGTATATAATTATATATATAACTAGCGGATATTACTCAATTTATCCCTGGCCAAGTTATTTCTTCAAGTTTTTGGTTTACTTTTGACTCATTGCCCTCATGCAATCTTGAATCGCACGACTTTGAAAATAAATATGCGGCTGAGCGGGTAAAGGATAAAGGACAAGCAGTCTTATATATATAAACTAGCTAGTATTACCCGGCCTTGCCCGTTGCAAGCGTAAAATTTTAGATTTTGCTTCAAAATTTAGATATATTCATTCGCACCGCAGGGTGCGTTTTTAAATTGATTTTGATGCCGAGCAATAAACTTTCATAGAATCGTTTACCGTCAATTTACCATAGTCTAGAAAGAAAATTTCTAAACTCGCTGAAACACGTATTCATTAAATTCTTTTCTAGGGCTTTGAATGTAAGTTTAAGGTGGATCGCACAAAACTTAAAGCTGCCTCCAAAAAAAAAATTGAACGCATTTTCCACCGACGAAGCTTTGACTTTGGGAAAATGTGAGACATAAAGATTGGAAATAAGTTTCAGCTCGAAACGTCACCAACCAAATCTTTGACCCACCAAAGTGTGAAATCTCCTTCAAATGAATTTGAACGAAAATCTTCGAACATGAGTTTGCGGCTGATCGGAAGGTAAACAAAAAAGTTTTATACAAACGTTTTTTTCCCAGACCGTTTAAAAGTTCACCAATAAAATCTTAGCCAAGCAGTCAGTCAGGAGTATAGAGTTAAAAAAAACTTTTAAAAAGAAAAACAATTTGAATCGAAATACCTTAACTTTTTATAAATGGTTGAAAAGACTGTTTTTACAAAATCTACAATGTCTTGTGCTATGGAAAACAATGGCATATCCAAGTATTCTGAATCCCGTTCTGTTAAAATCCGTGTCCAGTTTACTTGCCAGGCATCTGATTCTGTTTGCTTATTTCTTTTAAAATTCTATCGGCTCCCTTATTGCTCGAGTCAGTCGGTTCCATTATCTTTATGACAAGGCTTGTTTTATCGTTGTTTGTAGGGGTGCTGCAATAAAAGCTGTAATTGTACTTTAAAATGAATTATTCCATACTTTCATTTTACTAGCATAGAGCAGACACAATCCCGTGCAATAAAAAATCAAAGACTCCACAATGATATATATTTCAATTTCCCATTGGTTGTAGTCATCAACTTGATACCATAAACTTATCGTACGTTGAACTTCGCTTGAAAATAACCTAATAGGAAACTAGGTAAGTTTCTGTCAGATCAGCAGCAGGGAGACTTACTCTTATAACGGTGTTCGAACTAACAAACTTTACGTTTCCACCCATTTCCCACGCGTGAGAAGCTTAAGTCTATCCGTATAAAAAATGTATATAATTTCAATATTTTCAAATATAAAAGTAGATCAAGCAAAGAAAAATTTTCAGGCCGAAAATGATACTTTCACTCACAAAATATAAGCCCAAAATTTTTGAAAATTAAAATTTTGAAATTAAGCTTCGGTCGAATGGTATGAACAATTTTTCATCTAATCCTCTTCCACCTACTATTCACAGTTGTGGGTGCCGTTCTGTGCGGGCTGTGCGTTGATTACCAGGCAGTTAGTCAATTAACCACAACTTAAAATGTTGTATTATATTAAATAGTATTTATTTTTCGAGAAGAATAATTAAAATCCCAAGCGAGATCAGACATAAATTGACACCTAATACAGCGAACTACTTGGCCACTTTAATTATCATTTACGACGGTCCGTAAAACCCCGCATTCTGGCTATCAAATGTTTGTACACATATGTTCCGATTGACTGACGTATTATGGTTTATGGACGCTCATTAATTAAATGCAATGAATCATGGTGGAAATGTTATGGTAAAACGTGTACAATGTTATTTGCTGCTGAACTCCCCTGAAGTGATAAACAAGTGTACAAGAGTACATTGCACTCGGGTGCAACCAACTGCGCCATACTCTGTTTGTAGTTAGACTCAAAAAAAGAGGCTTTATTATTACAGACTCTTATTAGTCTGTAAAATCGAGGAGATGTACCTGACCTTAAAACTATACATAATAGATTTTCATCTCTAGCTTCTGCTAATATAAAATGGTAATATTAAAAGAATATACTCATTTTCGCTTTATGCAAGGGTATAAAAAGGTTCAATTGTTTATACACATTTCAGCGGAATTGTGTACATTTACGAAACCTATTGATAAGGCCGCAATGAATGGAATATTTTCGGTGGAAATTCAGTATTTCAGAAAAATATAAGTCAGCGGATTTTGGAAATTTTTTAAAGCTCATAGCAACCTTTTCATGTTGAGATGTTAACCTTGTAAACCGATTGATTTCTTTATTTCTAATCTTATCAGAGCGTACTGAAAACTCATGATTTCTTTTATGCCAGCAATGGTTCTGTACAATGGGCCATGAAATACTTGCACATCAAAATTGTGTTGAAAATACGAAGAACTTGACGATTTTAGGAATTTGACATATTTTGAAAATAAATCTTAATCAATATCAAAAATGTTCAATTTAATAATTGTTAATTATAGTCCAAATACAACAACAAGTGCTCTAGCCGAGAGTGCCCGACCAGGGGATACCCTAAGCCTTCTTCTACCAACACCAAATGCCTTAATGATAATAAAGATAATTATAAATAATATAATAATAATAAAAAAAGAGATAGTTCCCTCTACGGTTCTGAAAGTTGTCGCAACTACCTTCAATCAAGCTTGCCACTGCTTCATACCTCACAGACATACCATCAATTAAATTTGATGATGATGAGAAACGAGAAAGTCAGGATATCTTCGGTATGCCGAAGCTTTGATACCCTTTACCCTCCAGTCCTGCAGATATGTAAGAATAGTGAAGCTCGTAAATGCTGAGTTTGAGGAAAATATCTTGACAAACAGAATATTATACCTTGTACATAAAAACTCATTTTACGTCCGATTCTACCTTATGTGCTAGGTAACAATAAGATTTGGCTTATATGTAAAACTCACGTTTTCTGTGTGCTTCTGTGCTGAGATAGGTTATCTCAACGAAAATTTCAGCAGTAAATTTTATTATGGTATAGAATACTTGTTTTTTTTTTTTCAATAAATCAACATTTACAGCGGTATGATCATTTAAAAGATAATTTATCTGTATACACTATTATAGAAACTACTACAACGCAAATTTGGTGAATCTACTGCTTCCTTCTTACATACATTTGCAGAAAAGCATTTTACCCACTTTTTAATCCATGTTTAATGAGTTCAGGGTATAAAAAAGAAGTGTTGCTTTCGAGTTGTTGAACTTTAATGTCCTTGTGGACATAAACCAGTTGTGCAACTTATTTACCTAAAGCTATCACACTTTTCATATAATATATACGTAGGTAGTTCACACACTCTACTATTTTCATATGCTAGGAGTATACCCGTAATTGCCAGTGTAAATATCTTGACAATCAAACGAAAGAAAATGTCTGCAGCAAAACGACAACTATCTTGAACAAACTTATCAAACTTATTTCCTCTTTACATACGACCTAAGTGCTATCAGCATCGAATGATTTACAATATGTACTATTGGAAATATAATATATATAAATCCAGTTTCAACAATATGGGCAAGGGCATTTAATGTGTAGCGTGTTGAAGATATCTGTTCTTATGATCATTTAACATGTTTTCAGTTAAGCGCGATTTTTTAATAGCAGAGATTTTGAATGTAAAAACTGCACTCCAAAGGTCCATTCAATTTGATCGACCATACCATATCTAGTGTTTATATTGTCTGTGACCATACTCTATTAAACCATGTTCAATTAGTACAACTTTGAAAAATCGACGCTGAATGCATTGAAGTTTCTTTATTGCGCGGGTTAATAAAAAAGTTTAGATTGCGTTTACCCAGCGTAGTAGAACTTGGCGACAGGGAGCAGGCATACCACGCGTCTGACAGCTCCGAGCGTTGTTTTGTGGTGTGAAAGTCTGCCCAAGGAGCTATGCAAACAAAATATTGTCAGTTGGATGTATGGGCGGGAGAAAGGGAGGATCTGCTTATCAGAGTCGAATGTAGGCGGGCGCCAGTGGCGCGGAATAGCAGAGCAACAGCTGGTGATTAACTAATAAGAATTCATCACCAGCAATTGACAGTGCAAATAGCGGAAGGCGCAGAAGGTGATTTGCAATTTCGAAAGCGAAACGCCAATGATACCAAATATCAAATCGTTTGGGTCATGTGCTTCATATCAACAGCTCAGTTGAACGCTTTAAATGCCCTCATTATGATATGGCAAACGCCAGCTACAACATGTTCTGAAAGAAACCCCATATCAATCATATAGAACCATGTTAACATCGAGATTTTTACTAATGTGAAATATCTGGTTCGAATTCTTAAATTAGAGATACCCAGCAAATGTCTATACGTAAATACAACAAATAAAGTTTGCTGTTCAAATTTAATTGATCGGCCCTAATATACATCTATTTTGGGATATGCCATTATATTTAAATTCAAATTATAAAAGGGGAGCTCTACTTTTTATGATTATTTGAGAGTAGAGTGTACTGAGTTTACTTAATTTAATTTTTATTTGTTCCGAGTCTTCACCCTAATAAATATCTTGTAAGTAAATTTAAAGTGATATATATATAGAGCCCCGCATTTAACAGACTAGCAGCTATAAATAGCTCTAAAGGTGGTCTCATTATAAAAAATTTCAAAGTGAAAAAATGAAAAATAAAAATCAAATAAATTAATAACAAATTGACTGGAACATGGAAACGCTTATCAGTTGGTAACCGTCAATTTATTTTTAGGTAGTTAACAAAATTAAATAACTGCTGATTGATTAGGATCGGAAAGGCGACAGTGCCCACTCGGGCCGAACTGCAACTCGAGTGAATCAATCATGTTTACACACGGTTCCACAAGTACAAATGGACAAATATTAATAAGCACCACCATACATGTAGACATGGTACATATACATATGTATGGCCATTTATGCCTGATTGGCCATAAGCCCGTGAGCCCAAAGCTTGTACCTAGACACCTCGACACATGTGCACAATTTGTGCGCTTGTTGGAAATATAAACCAAAAATAGAGACACAAGCAGGAGTACTTACAGATACCCTATATCCAGCGTCGTCGTAAGAAACATTCGAACCTACCTTAATATTTTTTTCTTCCCACACTTTGATGATATCTAATTTAACTTCAATAGTCACAGCCCGATCTTATGAAATTTTTGTAGCTCCATTAGACTCCCCTAGCCTTACCCCTTTTTTATGGATACTGGGTATATACAAAAAATGTACGCATTAAGCTATGAGTTGCTTTCGTATTAACGGCTCGTGTATTACTTACACATACTCTCTGCTTAATTCGAGCGCTTAACTGAAAAGCAAATGAACTTGGAAATTGGCCCTGTGGCTATTCATGAGGCTAGAAATAGAATGGTTTTGTTGAATTGCTTGTCACCTTTGAGAAGAACAGAAATATCGGATTCTCTAAAGTTATTTATCAATTTATATGATTTGAAATAAAAAAAAAGTGATATGTTGGTAATATGTACATTAGTAATATGAGACATCTTGAAGCTTGATGGACAACATCAGCAAAACAGGCTTGGGTCGGGGTACAAACACTTCAACTATCAGTTTAATTAGATTTAATTTCCTTTTAGAAATCCACTTGCTCAATGTCATAAATTAAGTAGCACTTTGTTATGTAAACTACTGGAGTAACTGTGTAGCAATCAAGGCAAAGTCCTCGTCAAGCCAATTCCAGCCAGTTCTATTGCAATTTATCGAATCTGAAACCCGCCAAGACAAAACGTCTCCAGTTCAAATTTACCTATTTATAGGCGTTTGTTTATTTTTAGTTTTCTAATCAATGAGCCGCGTCCACTCTGATAAGATTGCGAAATGTTCACAAATTCGCCCGATTGCCTATGGGTAAACTTATAGATATCAAGCCTCAATGTTTCACACGACAAAGGCTGAAACATTAGCACAATATATATAATGAACACCTCAAACATTCCGTTCTCAATGGTTTTTATTTTAATAAATTGTTTTTAAATCTAGTAATTTGCATGCAACTTAAATGCCCATTCATCATGGCCATAATTAATTACATTAAACTGGCCCGGCTTTGCCGCAACTAAATTTATGTTATTTATGAATTTTTAATGCGTGCATAATTTTATTTAAATATAGACACGTTACCAGGAGCTAAGTACGATAACAACTAGCCCGCAATGTGCACAAAATATATTTTTAAACCTTTTGCTGAACTGAAGACCATATAATCACCCCCTAAGATAAACTGCCGTCGTACATCCAATATCCGGCAGTTGGGGTTTATCTAAGACCAGAAAATTGCTGTCGATATTGTGAATTCTGTCGGCATGAACTGATTTTCAATCTTGACACACTTTCAGAGCAACAATGCCCAACAAGCTGCGAGGGCCGTACTTGTTCTTTGGAAAGGGTTTTCTTATTTTACTAAGAGATATATAACTATTCAATTTCATGCGTCACCTTCGCATAGATCTCCCAAATAACGGCTATGAGAAATTAACAGATCATAATCTGTGTGTATATAGGAAAACCAATTTTCCAAACATTACGGCAGATAGGAGAATCAGACTATAAGATACTCTGTAACAAGCTAATAATTGATAAATTGAAAAAATAGTTATTGAGCATCTGAAATAATAGAAAAAAAGACAAATCATACACCAGCCAGCTTAATTAACATAATTACTAAATAATCTATATTTAAAATTTTAATATATTTTTTGTATTTTGCTGCTTTTCATATACATTTTAAGCTATTTTTACTGAGCACAGGGTATATAAAGCAACATAATGGCGTGTTTGAAACTTTATTAAAAATCCTTAATAGTTGGGCAACAGGAGACTGGCTGCGTGCCTCGACGACATTTTCAATAAAATGGCTTTAAGCGCCATTATAATTAAATTTATTAACATGTTTGGCCATTGGCGGAGAAAACTTTTTAATATACAAATTTATGGCTGGCAATGGGTAAGAACTGTTTCTGACATTTACATAAATTCTTTTAAGTTTTAATGTCCTGCTCTTTAGGTAAGCCGCTTATGTTCTTAAATATATTTTGTTTCTGAAGTCAAGTGCTAAAACTGAAAGTAAACAAAAATTGAACGCAACTCTGGTGCACAGTGTGGAAAACTTAATGATCCATGATTTATGTATCATAATTATTATTTATACAAAGAATTTGACCGTGTTATGTCAACAAATATACAATGGTAAGTATTACAAGTATACAAAATATTTAAAAATGAATTAAACCATCTTTTAATCTATATTTTCCAGCCACAGACAAATGTCCTTCAAATGTATATACAGCTAAGAAGGTTAAACACATACATACATACATTAAAGAGGCTATCGAGCATATCTAAAATAAAATATTCGAGTTAAGCATATGATAGGAAATATGATCAGACATGTAGAAATCCCTGTTGTGAAAAACGTGTGAGTTGATGTTTGCCAAATGGAGTAGAAGGCATTAACAGCACAGAAATACATATGCAAATAAAATATATATGCATACAATTTGTGTTTGGGCTTCTGAGGTCCATCCATATGCTGCACATGTTCACATATACGAGTATGAGTATTAAGGTTATGTATCTGCCGACGGGCGCTTAACTAATACATTCCGATTTCAATTGTTCTGACAAATATTTGCTTTGGTTCTTTAAAGGCTCAACTCTTATTAGACACAAGCTTACGCATTTATTAGGCCATAAGCTGGCGCAAAAGTCAAGCATTTGATACAACATATCTCTGGATATAGTTATTCAGACATGTATGAAATTCCAATGGAGGAGTGGGGCGTCTCGTATGTGGGCGCAGAGGAAAAAGTGCATAATGTAATGTGGTTGCCGAAAACAGCAGGTCCTTTTAGTTCCGCCAGCCATACGGGCTCGCTTGCTTGCATAACAATGCTGAATTGCATTACGCATACGCACTGTGTGGATGTGAGTTAAAGTGTTCGAGAAAAGCTGCATACTTCACTGGGTCGCCAGCTGTCGCAACCCGTTCAGATGTCAAACTGAGTTAACAAATTGATGCGAAATGTGTAAACCCAACAAAAACTCGGTATGTCAGAGAGTGTAGAAATAAATATTTGGAAGCTGCTCGAGGGGGATCAAAGCGTAACTGACTGCAGACCAAAGCATTCAATTAAATGAAGGGAATGTATTAAACTAAGAACAAGAAAAAGACAAATCAGCTAATTAATGTCTGTCTGTTAGCGTGTTTTCTATAAAATGCAGTTGACGGTGCATTTAACGAAGTACATCAAGAGTTTGCACTAAAAAAGGGAAAATAAAAGCAAAATAAATCCTTGCTTGGCAAGATTAAAAGATAATTAAAATTTCTAATTTATTTTTATTATATTTTGTCGGACTGGACTAGCCCATCGCCAAGTCAACGGCATAGTTATACGTATGGTAAAAGAGAATTGAGGGGAATTACCTGACCAGGGAAGGGTATGTTTTAGGGTATATTATTTTTTATAAACTATATATATATATCCGATCTTTTGTATTTTCCATAAGTCATAAAAAGACCTCAAGCTGGAATCACAGATCTAAATGAATACAGCTCGGAAAATTAACATTCAGAAATAAGAATTGTCTATCTTTTCTTAGTTTGATTATAATCGTGTGAATATACAAATTATAGGAAAGTTTAATTGATTTTTAACTGAAAAAAAAAACAACTAATATTTAACTTTAAGAAGTTTATAAAAAATAATAATAAAATAAATAAAATTCCATGATTTTAAGTTTATTTTTTTTGAAATAGAATCGTTGAGCTTTTAAAATATGCATATAATTTTAATTAAGTAATTATAAGTAATATTATACCAAAAGTATTTAAATTATTCATTGAAAGTTATATTTAAATGAAACGTTTTTAGAAATTCAGTTTAATCCTTATTAAATTTGAGAGGAAATTTAAAGCAAGTTCCAAAGGAAAGAGTTTGTTCTCAAATATAAATTTAATCAAATTTGAACTACACATGACTGCCTTTAACTGGATAAACGCTGTCCGAATTGTCAAACAAGCATCCAACATGAAACAAAATGTAAGCGGAAATGCGAGAGGAGAGTTGCGTCGGACCACAACATAAGTGCGTACATGTGTGTCCTGGCAATACATAGAATATATATGCTTGTGAAGTGCCAACGTGTTCTATTGTGTTCGTTAGCGGCAGATGTTCCCAAAGGTCAACAGCCAGGGCAAAACCTTATTTATATCTGCCTTAAATTACAAAAATGTTTAAATAACTTTTAAGCGATAGTAACTGTTATTTTTAATTTAATGAAAGTAAGTGCAAAAAAAACCCTTTGAATCCTTCATGCAGCTTACCTGGATATTCTGCGTAGCTGTGAGACACTATAACACCAGTTTGGATTTGCTTTGATTTGATGTCAGGTATTATATATTTTCATTGAGTAAGACACTTTTATGCTGAAAGAAATTCTATTTATTTCTCAGGCACTTTTACTAACTACACGCAATTAGCTTCTATTTTCGATGATTCAACAATTAGTAGCGCGATAAATATGCTTCTTGTGCCTGCTCAAGAGTTTATGGTACAGAAATAAAGTGCTGATATGTCCGCATTGACATCAAAACACACTATCACACACAATCTCGCGTTTTCGCAAATCGTTGACAGTTTCAGATATTCACGTTTCGCCGCGTAATTTAACCCGAAATGCGCGCTTTCCGCTTAACTGTTATTTTTCGACTATTATTGGCGAAGTATTAAAAAGCTTGCCAACACTTTTACTAACCATCAATTTTAGCACATTTCACCAATGCAAAACCAACTCAACAATGGGCCATGTTAGTGATAAGAAAGCGCCCCGATAACAGGCAGCAGGCTAGTAGATGCTTCACCTTTTGCTGTTAATGAGCAGGCAGTTAACAGAGCCGCTGTTAGCACGCTGTTAATAGTGCTGTTATCTCCCAGGCGCTAATAATCATTTTCCTGATAATAGTACTAATATCGCCTCCAACTTTACGCTTTTAGTTAATTTTTAACAAATATTTTGCAATTATTACTAAATTTGTGGCTTTAATAATTCGTTGGGTGAGAAAAAATAAGGATTTTCGATATGGATTTGAAAAACAAAAATAATTGTAGTTTTGCTTCACATTCACCAGCCCAAAGATCAAATTTTAAACAAACAAATTGTTTGTAGATAAAGCTATTGAGTGGGTAGCTTAGCAAACTTATTCTACACTTTTTTGCAGATCAAACATATTAAGTGTTCTTATTAAGACGTGACGTCGCTATAAAATGAAAAAATCATTAAATTACCTGAAAAACAACACGTCGTATGCGCACTGTAATCCATTTGCACGTTACGCATACGCCGAGTGCTATCTGCCCGAGCACTCAAGAGCTGCAGTGCTTTCTGCTTTGCGGAGACACGATTAACACAAGTGCGTCTTAAAATGCTGCGACGAGTGCCGTTTAAAATGAAGGCGGGTCTATTATATTGTTGTCGCTGTGTTCGGTTTTGAAAGAGGAAATTGGTCTGCATACGTGATGGTATAATGGTATGATGGGAAATGGGTTTCGAGTGTGGCGAACACTTGTCCGCAATATTCATTTGAATGCTCTTCTTCTTTTTGAATGAGCCGTAGGAATGTGCATTTTTAAAGCAGTTACTTTTGGGTATAAAGTATACTCTGTACTTTACATAAAAATTGTTCTGTATGCACTGAACTTATTCAAGAATGCAGCTCCAACAAGGGGGACTAGGAACTGGAATTTTACCGAAAAATTATAAAGTTGTTTCTGTCTAAATGGGTGCGGATAAATCAGCCCTTATTGATAGAACGACAAGCTGCAGTTTTACGGCTACAAGCGACCTTTTTAATTAATTTGTATTATTATTATTAAGTGCTTAAGGCTGACAATGGATTAAAGCTTTACAGAGCAATGTGCGTGTGTGTTAGTGCTTAATATGTGTGTGTTTGCCTGTGTTTGTGTGGGTTGGACTTGTACTGATAATACAAAATGAAAGTTGCTAACATTTATCATTAATCATTTACTTAAAGCTACATAAGCCGTGCCTTGCATTATGAGCTGCATGCTTTACTCTCTCGCCCTCGCTAACTTTCTCTTTTGTCTATCGCTTTCTCTCTCTGCTTAGATGGCATCGCCGTCTTCGTTGATGGCCTTGAATATAATGTTATAGACGTGATCGATCAGCTTAGTCCACGTTTCTACTTGACTCTCGTTAAGACTGCAGGCAGCGGTGAGCACTTCCAGAATAACTTCTTTGAGTTGCTATAAAAGCACAAATAAATACAAAAATAAAATATTTATATTAATACGCTGATAGCATGGCACTTACGTTGTAAGATTCTCTAGATATTCTTCGTGGTATGTGGTTAACTGCCACCTTGGTCCATATCTCATCCAGTTTCTCCTGATCACCATCCTGGCCGAGCACCCGAATCGACTCGTCGAACACACGAATTATGCGACCGGCATGGGCCCGGAAACGTGCATTAGACTGAAGTGAAAAACGTTGAATTCAACTCCTCAGCTGTGGAGTGATTTTTACATATTACTTACGGGCAACTCTTCCAATGGTACATTATTAAATGGAAACTTATCCAACGAGGACGGAAAACGATTGAAGAACGCTGTTAGTATAGCAGCTCCAGAGTCTGTTGGTGTCGCCACGGGTATTTCCCAGGTCTTCTTGATCATTTCCAACTCATCGCTGTTCATGTTTTCGGCTCAAAATACTCGTCTAATGCTGCTGCTGCTCTTCAAATGGTAGCCTCGGTATTGGGTTTTAAGCTGTCAAACAAATGAGACGTACGCATTAGTATTGCTATAAATCAGAGTACAAGCCCTCACCCTCACTCTCTCCCTCTTACGCTCTATTTCTCTCTGTCGCTCTTTAGCTCTGTCCAGCAGACAATTGAGATTGACAGTTTTACATTGCAATTGTCAGTTAGCATTCGCATTGTTGGGCCCGGCAAACAATGAGCACTCGCTAGCAACAAGCCGACAACAATTGAAAATCAAAATAACAATAATGCTACAACAACAGTGGGCTATATACATGTGCGCGCACACCACGTGCTAAAAGTCAATGGCTTCGCTATGGCACGAACAACAATACAAACAAAGTTCATACATATGTGAATCAACGTTCCAGCGTCCAGTTGGTAATCCCAACAAAACATTATAGATATGGAAGCGTGTCTGCGTTGAGGAGGTTCAACAAAAAAATATTTGCATATAGTACATATGCTAATATATTCCTCATTTTTTAACTACTTTATTCCACTAATAAAAAAGCTTAAATCATAAGTAAATCCGAATGTTTTCAATATTATTATATTTATAATATATATTTAAGTCGTAATCTGTTTCATGTTAAAGTAATAAAAATTACCATGACATCTACACAAGCAACTATATTTCTGCAATTTATTTAAGAACAAGAAAATGATTTAAATATTTTCTGATCTCTTTATACGTTAATAGAAGCAATTTGAAGATGAATCGTAATGAGAATACAATATTCATTGCATATATTGTTATTGAATATATAACTTTGAATGGAATTAAAACTTCTAAAATGAATTTTGAGCAGAGCTCATCTCGAATCAGGTTCCTGTTCAGCTCTGTGGACTTGGCTTTGCCTCCATCCCACTAGCCCCTCTTTGTTGTGGTCGCTCATCTCAACAAGCAAATCTTGTGGCTTGCTCTCGTTTACATAAATTATGGTGGCACTTGATTTGCATTGTGAAGTACACATCAATTCAGATGCTCGACGGGACTAGGGATTGGAAAAGAGAGAGGGAGAAAGAGAGATCTGGCTGGAGGTTCCCATGCGGAAAACGGAAATATAATCAGCAAGGGCAAAAATACACATGCAAATAATACTTATATGCCCCAAAAATGAAAGCACACAAATCAAATCTCATTTCACAGGGATTGTTAATCAATAAAACTCAATTATTAGGTAGTATATTTATTTGAACTCAATTGGCGCTTATTTTAATGCAAATAACAATGATTATTCAATACGCCTAAATATTTATGCCGCATGCTTAAAAAAATGCCCACGGTTCAATTTTCATGATATATTAACGAATAAAGTGTGAGGAGCTGCCGACAAAGCTAGACTGCTTAGCATAAGCAAAACATAATATATGCTATTTTGGTTTCCTCTTCCTATGAAATTTAAGGCCAACACACTTAAACAAAAACAACAGCATGGGCAATAAACAAAAATAATTCAGAACGGCAACTGCAAAAGTCAGCTGCAAGTTTATTAAAAATGTACAAGCTGGCAGGCCAGCCTCAGGCAACAAACTCACACAGAGAGAAAGAAGAGAGAGGGGAGAGAGAGAGAGAGAGAGACATCATGTGAAAAAATAACAAATAGATAGAACAAAAGTGAACTGGACTCAAGTGCAGCCGCAGCAGGTGTCCACCATGTTATTGTTGCCGCAACGAGGCGGATTGGGTGGGGATTATAAGCTGGGTTGTGGAATATGCCAAGTATAAGTGCGGCCATCAAAAGAGCTCGACTGAAAGACACCCTCTAATGTATGAATAAGTAATTAACATTAAAGCCCGAATTAGTACAACATACAGAATTTTGAAAGCAGAATATCAGCAGAAACAAGCAGAAAATCTACAATCAAATTTGATGAATACAAATTTAATGAAACTAACAAGAGGGTACAATTAATATGAAATACGTAGAATTTTAGCAAATAAAATAACGGAAAATGACCGTCACAGTCACCTAAGAGCCCTTTTTATTTGCAGGGTATCGAAAATGTGCCAACTGTAAGTAACCTTGTGTCGGAACCCCTTTGAGACTCAATCATCATCATCATCATCATCATCAACATCATCAACATCAGCAAGAATAGCAGCAGCTAGCAATGTTCGTACGAACATACATAATTCCCCTCATTCCAAGTGTCCTGTGGCTTTTGTGGTTGATGTCACTACAGGGGCCTGTGTCCCACTACACATACAATATATACATGATATGTGAGTGTGTGTGTGTGTGCGTGTGCTGCTGCAGTCAAGAGTAAAAAGCAACAACAAATCAAGCGTTGCCTCACTTGCCTTGCGTATACTTGTGTAGTCTGTAAGGACATTGAGCGCTTAATTAAATTAAGGCAGCTTGATGGACAGCTACTAGACAACGAGACGAGACGAGGCCTGACAGTCCCAGCCACTGCCCCTGCATCTACCTCTGCCTCTGGCCCTGCTACTGCTGCTGCCACCTACCAATCATTCAGGTGTTGCTAAAGGGATGTTCTAGCCTTGCCCATATACATGTGCATGTGTGGGTCTGGCTGTATGTGCCTTTCTGTCTGTGTGCGTGAGTCTATGTGTGTGCTGTCACTCAACTGTCGTTGAGCATTCCGTTGCTTTTCTGGAGAAAAACCCAAAATTATTTATTTGATCAAACTCTACAATGTCACAGTTGCCAAGAGGCTTGATCTTTCGTATCTATATATTTAATACAATTTATAAATAGATTAAGACAGCAATAAAATATTCGAGTAGAAGTACGTGCTTAAGCTGGGACTACAAATACTTGTTAGCATTTTTAGGATTGACATAATAAACTTGATCTGGGTATCATCAAGAACTTAACAAAATAAAACTCTACTGCTTTTCCCAAATATAATAAGAAATCACAGCCAAATAAGTGCACCTCTGACATCCCTATTTTAAAAATACCATAAACAGGCGTAATCTTGTTAGTTCTGACTGTATTTTACTTAATTTATTTCTACTAATTTTTGAACAACAAAAATAAGTTCGAGTTAAAATCTAATATTATTTATGCTTTAATATTCTGACAATATTAACTAAACCTAATACTATATTGTAGAAATTGAATTTATGCAAAAAAAAATATTTTTCAAGAATATTACAAGGAACATGCAACTGTTTATTTGTACAAAAAGAAAATAAATATAAAAAAAGTCCTAGGAACATAAACACAAGCCTTTCAAATTGAGCACTGACTGAGAATAAATCGAATAAACAGCATCAAATACTTTTCCTGCTTAGGTAAATCGAGTTAAATTTGATTCTTGCAACCGCCCCAAAAGGCCGAAAGGCTTTTAAATTTAAAGCATGTCCGTTTTATTCGCACACGCACACATTTGCAGAGTGAAGCACACACACACACACACACACACACACACACACGAACATACACACACACATACAGATGCAGACATATGCTCATAGGAAACATTAACGATAATGACAAAAACAACAACGAAACGACACTTGTTCGCAAGGACACACGAGAAATCCATAAATTTAAAGCATGCTTTTGTGCGCCAGAGCGCAAAGAAGAGGGAAAACAAAACCAACCAAATACGAAACGGAAACAGAAACAGAAACAGAAACAGACAACTTTAAATCAGCTGTAGCCTGTTGAGCGAGCGCGGCAAATTTAAAGAATTCGTAAAAGACAGAAGCTAATATTTGCACCTGAATTCACAGTT
>NW_020824818.1:3102500-3107500 GCF_003285875.2 Drosophila novamexicana
AGGGAAAATTAAGCATCGAAGAGACAATTCGTAATAATAAATCCTTTCAGCGATAAATCACAACTTAAATTAAATTTAACGCGCACCTAAACTTCGATTTGCCTCATAATATGCCGCCTAAAAAAATAAATATGTTCGCGAATTTCCAAATTGAAATGCGAATAAATGGAGAGCAAAAAAAGTAGGATACAAAACCATGTTCTGCATGCAATTGAATACAAATGAAAATAAATAAAATTCATAGTCATCATATCATGATAGTCATGACAGGACAGTAATGGGACAGACAGACGGACAGACAGTCAGTCACACGGATAGATAGAACCCGCACGAAGTCAGGAACTGTCGCGCTGCCAGCATTGATATTCAGTCAAAAATACAGAAATATTTTTTTTTTTGTGTTCGCGCAGGTGTCTGCGACAGATTGTTGATGATTGACGATTGCGCCTACGTCTATGCCCCAAGTCAGAGGCACCCAAAGGCAGTTGATGAAAAGGAAATACTGCTGCAATTCCTAGGCACAAAATATCCTAGGCAGCAAAACTCTTAACAATAGAAAATATTTCTTAGATAAACAGGTTTAATAATAACAGTTTAATAAAAAACTAGAGCTAGAGTTTGTAGCGTTCGAAGCTTAAACTCATTGGGTATTACAACGGATCAAGAACGAGCAAAATTTAATTTTTTTTTTACCCAGTTTTGGTAAACAACTTTATTAGGCAACAGACTTTCCTTATAAAAGAGAATATCTCATTGTTTAGATTTTATGATATAATACAATATTTTATAATACATATATTTTATAATAATATATTATATAGATTCTATAATATATTATGCCAATAACATATTTCTCATTTTCTGTAGTTTCTGTAGTTTTCCTTTCATTTATTTATTCTCTCTAAATACAGTGTGTACACACTCTAAGAATCTGTTTTTCTGCACGCCCCTTAACGTTTTAGTTCAACACGCCGTTTCGCCTACTATATACAGGGTATCTGTATTTATTTGCATGTCCTGGAAAACAATAAAAGTTTTTTTCACTCGCACATTGACTACATCTCCCTTTTCCGCATTCGTTTTTTAGATAGATGCACATAGTTTGGTTGGGATTTCTTTGATTTTGTTGTGTAATAGAATCCGTCGACTGGACGAGTTTAACGGGATTTCAAGGCATGAGTATGTAAAGCCCGCAGGACAATCTGCATGGACTTTTTATTGCTACGATCCTTGCTGTTGTTGTTGTTGTTGTTGTCCTGGCATACAACATAAATTGACGTGTTTGCATTTTAGCCTCGAAATAAAAGTTTTCAATATTTATATTTCAATATGTATTTGTAATTTTGGTTTTATTGATGGCCACGCCCATTCCGCCCGTTTGTTTGTGCGCCCCCCCCCCCTCGATTTCTTTGACAATTTGTTGATTTTTTGCGTGCCACGTGTTTTCACTTTTGTTTTCATTTTTGTTTTACGGCTTATTTCGCACACAACACAAACGAGAACATGGAACCGTTGCGAGGGTCCCGAAATTGTTTTGTTTAGCGAAAACATGTGACTTGCCACGCCCCATTAGCAGACATTGTGCATGCAATCCTACATATATCCTGGCCTGTTGGCTTTGTTTTAATTTATTTGTATTTGCTGAGGTATTGCACAATTTTATGAAATTTAGATTTCTATTCGAACTGAATAAAATCGTTTAAATTGCCTTTGACTGCGGAAACAAAAGGATTCAGTTTGAAATGTGATATGATTATTGAAAATGTATGAGGTTAGAATAGAATTAGAATTCCCTTTAAGGGAAAGGGCATGATAATTTGGGCTATAAAGCAATTTAAAGTAATAGGTAAAAAATTAAGTATACGAATCGAATCAATATTATAAGAGATTATTTTCTCAGGCATTTTAAATTGATTTTTTATCTCTTTCGCCATCACGTAGTAAGGAAATCTCTTGCTTAAGCGATTTCGATCAACTCTCAAATGTCGCAAAAATCATTTAACCCTCCCCTCGCTCTCTCTATCCATCTCTCTCACTCACTCACTCACTCCTAACTAGCTCTTCTCTCTCCGCGTCCGTCTGGCTTCTCCAGCTTTGTTGCCATTTAATTGTCCGGTCTGTTTTCGACCCTGGCACTTGTGTCGCCCGTTCGTTGAAATCAAACTTTTTCCTTCCGTATGCATTTCACTTTTTTTTTCGCATTTTAGTTTTTTTTTCTCGCTCTTTGTTTTGACTGTTGTTGCTGTTGTTGTTGTTGTTGTTGTTGTTGTTGTTGCTGTTTTTATTGTGGTTTGCGTTTCCGTTGCGCTTATCATGCAACGGCAGCGTTTGCCGCCATTCGCATTTAAGAGAATATGACAGTATAGAAGGGCGCGGAAGAGGGATGCTAACAGGGATAAACTACAGAGAAGAGTAACAACAAGAAGAAGAACAACAACAGCTGGAGTAAAACTATGGCAAACGTGTGACACACAGCGCGACAAATACCGCTGCCGCTGCACAGCCGACGCAGCGAAGAGAGTCGAAATTAGAAAGAGACAGAGACACAGACAGTTAGGCAGTCAGCAGGCAGTGCATAAACTATTAAAGCACCGTTCGAGTGATTGAATGAGCGATTGCTATGCGACAAAGGCGTATACCCTGTTCTCGTTTATATTAACATAATGAGGGTATACGTGAAAAGATGATGAACGCACACAATTTATCTGTGTATGTCATCTATGTGCAACATAACATTTAACCTATAGGAACGACTAGTAGTCATGTCTTAGTGACCGCTTACAGGGTATATCCAAGTCAAACCATCTTTTGATTTAGCACATTCGATTTTTTATCTTTTTGTTATTACTCCCCTTGATTATGTTGTAGTCGCTCTTGCTTAACTGATGCAATAATCAAATCAAGACAGCAACAGGCAGTGTGGGCGTGTGGGCGGAGAGGCTTAGTCTCTCTCTCCTTCGCTCTCTCTGATGTTTAGCGGTCGTTCATCCAACAACCTAAATAAGTTTCGCTGCCTCTGCTACTCTTCATTTTCCGTTCCTTTTTTCTTTTCTATTTCCATGGTAATGGAGTGCCAGAACCATGCGCCCAACAACACGGACGACCGACCGACTAACTGAAATTTGAAAAGGCCTAGTCCGCCTAAGAGACAGCCAACAACAACAACAACAACTCCAACTACTACAACAACAAATAAAAGGCGAACGGCGTTGACAGGCAACTTGATGACACACGCAGCGTGCGCGCTTGTCTGTGTGTGTGTGTGTGTGTGTGTGTGTGCGTGTGTTTGTGTGAGGGGGCGGGGATTCAGTGAGTGGGCAGCAGACAATTCTGACTCATAAAGAACTCTAGCTGATTGCAACATGGCGAGCGGTTGCAATGTGGGAATCGACCTTAAGGACTAGCACAGTTTGGTAATGGAATTAAATTGATATGCTAGTCAACGTTTGGAATTATACAAGAAAATGCGTTAATAACGCATTAAAGCAATGTGCTTTGTTGACAACTTGTGATAAGCAAGAAAAGTTGGCTCCAATGGGAAATAAGGGCATATAAAAGCTAAAAGTCAGAGAGACGAAAACAAGCAGCACTCCAAGCAGGAGACAATTGGCTAATGATCATTAAACATCACACACTCACACATACACACACATCAACATATCACGCGCTATCTCTTCTTCGATCTCAATTGGATTTGCGAATGCCGCTTCGGCAAACAGTTCCAACGCTGCGTCGCAGCTGACTTCGTTTCGAAACAAATTTGACCTCGAAAAAGAAAAGAAACGCAAAAGCATGGCCAGAGCCACAACAATGCCGTTACGGGCAGCGACGCGACGACGTCAGCGTGGCCGATATGTCAAGCGTTAACAACATTGCACGCACTTTCGCTCTCACATTCGCTCTCTTTGAAATAACGCTCACTTAATATGCGAAACTTAAGCAGCGCCGTCGTCGTTAACGCCGACGTCAACGTTAACGTCAACGTCGCCGTCATCGTGCGCCGCAAATTCTCGGTGAAAACAAATAAATGAAATTAAATAAATTTGTATTTTCCGTGAGTTCTGAGAAATTGCCTTGAGTGGGAAAATCGCTGGAGCTCTCTGTGGTAATTGTAGCGTTGCTTGAGTTTGTTTTTATTTTTCTTCATTTTCATTTTTCACATTTTTTCGTATTTAATGCTGTGTACATAACTTTGTACCTTGCGTTTCGCGTTTTCTTTCGTTTTCCTTTGTCACCTGCACAAAATTTCACGGAAATAATTAACAGCATTTTTCGTACGGTTCGTTGACATATTTTTTCATCACACACACACACACACACACACGCATACCACAAATGTTTTTATTTGCTTGTTAATTGCTTTCAATTTATGGCTGGCAAACAAATATAATATTATATTTAAAGCAAAAACAAGGCACAGGACCCAATGTCTTATGAATCACTGAGATTTGCATTTCAACATTTTTGTGGGTCGTTGGGGTGGGCTTGGAGTGCCGCCAGGGTCAATGGTCACTCAAACAGAAATTGCGAGAAACAGCTGAAGGTGCTCTAATTGAAAGCGCGTGACTGGAAGATACTCTGTCGCTCTCATCTTTGACATTATTTCTCTCGACTGCAATATATTTGCATATTTTGGGTATTTAAACCGTTAATTTCGGTTTATGTTATCAAAATGTTATCGTTATTTTATTCTATGTAAATGTTATCGATTAATCTGTCACTATGCTGGTAGTGTATAAATTGCTGCTTGTTTGTTTGTTTAACAGATGACAAGTTGTTATCGATGTGTTATCGATATATTGTGTTGTGTTAAATATAGGGCATATTTATACAAAGAGAGAGAAATAAATTATTGATATCGATAAATCTATCATTGCAGTTCGTACATAGATTCATGCCCCACAGAAATTGTATGCCCAATTTATGTTTTTATTTTACTTTACACATTGACTATTTTTATCGAAACATTATCGTTTGTGTGCTGTTATTTCTATGTTTAT